>NW_007730083.1:122214-139988 GCF_000696425.1 Galeopterus variegatus | reverse complement strand
TTACCCTGAGAGACCTGCCGCGGGGTCTGTTTGCCCCTTTCACGGGGCTGGGGTGGCGGGCCGCAGGCTCACTTTTCCCTGAGATCCCTCAGTCCCAACATGGGGGGTAATCCTGTCGGCTCCTTCTCCTTCTGGGTCTGCAGGAGGACCCCAGGTGTGTCCCTGCATGCCTGCATGGTGGCAGTGGCTGCTGCCGTGGCAGCAGGCCACCACTGTGGCAATGGTAGCTGTGGCAGTGGCTGTGATGGACCACCCACATGGTGACAGTGTTTGAGATAGCAGTGGGCATCCAAGTGCCTTGTGCTTCTGCTAGCTGTTGGTGACAGCTGCCCTCAGCTCCCCCAAATTGTCTTCTAATTAATAAGTTAATTTCAAAACTCAAATTTCTAACATTTCTGATAATTGTTTTCTCAGATATCAGAAGGGTTTGGTTGATTCATACTTCTAGAACTTAGGTATTTCTAATTAATGTCAATTTATGTCCAATTTTCTTTTCAGGTTACATTTTAAATTTAGTTGTTTCAGGAATAAAAGTTTTCAACAACTTTTGAAGGTGGTTATATCCATAGAGAGTAAGAAGAGATATGATATAGTAGTTAGTAGTGTAAACTCTGGAGCAATCCCTTCTGGGTTCATAAACCCACTTTAAACTGGTATAGAACTTTAGATTCACATGCTCAAGGTGTAAGAGCCATAAGATTGAAGGAGCATGGGTCTTGTAAACATCCTTTAGAAAAGAGCTTCCTGCCAATCATTAACACTAGTCTCAGATTTTATGTAATTGAGAAAAACATATACATGCTGTTTGAACCATTTGTTAGTTACAGCAGCTAGTATACTTTAAGGAACACACTTAAAAAATAACGAAATGAAAACTTAAATGTCACGTAGTTATTAGAATATGCATTGAATATTAATTATATCATGTATAAACAGATACAAATCTCTACATGACTACTTTCAACTTAAAGCCATATACTCTTTATGGCATTTTAAAACTCTGACTGCCATTGTATTTTAATGATAGCTGTGATAAATACGCTACTTTCAGAAAATTAATAAAACAGGATCCTTTATATTAAATTTTCAGTGACTTCTCAGAGTTAATGATAACATATTATACTGCTAATATTAAATCAAATATAAATAATAGAAATGTCACGTTAATTTTCTCATTTGGTTTGAATTATAACCCAGTTACCTTTTGAATGCTCATGGTCCATCCCTAATCTGTTACAGGTAAAACCAAAGCAGATCATTGAAGGAAATGAACTATAATAATACCATCCAAAACCTATTTAGATTTAACTCTGTGGGAGAAGGAAGTTCATGTGGCCACTCTCCTTTATTTATGCTATATAAAATACTCCTATAGAGTTCATTCTAAAATAATATCTTTAGCACATTTAAGAATTAACAAAGGTTTTAGCAGTAAGTATGCTAAAATATAGCTCTGCCAACAAGGGCTAAGCACTTGGACTTGAAAATAGTTAATTCTCACAAGAACCCTCACAAGTACCATGATGCTGATTTACAGAGAAGGATCCTGAGTTTATGGAGCCTCAGTCATTTGCCTGATACTCACGCACTCAGCGTTGGAGCAGAGCTCTGAATGCAGGCAGTTTGATTCCACAGTTCAAACTCTAAGTCATTCTGTAGGTTGAGATTGACCTTAACTATGTTTCCATCAGAAAAAAAGGCATTGTTACCTATATCTTTACAAAGAAACTCAGAAAAAGTTTTAGCCATTTCCACATAGAAGAAGAATTAATCTTCTGTGTGTAACTTTGGTAATGTAATGTTGTCCACTATCAAAAATACTGTTTAAAAGGCATCAATATCAGAGAACAATTTTTAATATAGAATTAAAAATACAATAACTAGTGACTGTTTACTATATCACCAGATATGTTTCAGTAAAAATAAAAAGCAATAATTATTAAAATGTCCTCAAACAAATCATCATAATATATTAAGAAGAAAGACTAAATAAAAATTCACCAGATAAAGCACAGTGCTGGAGATTAAATGACATGTTTTCAACCATGTAATGAAGATGAACTGAAAATTCACAACTTACACTCTGGAAGCACAAAGATAGATGGCCCAATGTAGGGACTATAAAATCAAAAAAAAGAGGTATTTTAATCTTCCTCCTGAACAGTCTAAGGTGTAATATTTTTATGTCATGTATCTTCTTTCAAGCCAACACCATTTTTTATAGGTTACTATACCTAGACTATTTTGAGTGGTTCAGGGGACAAGTCCATTGGCCCAGAAATCTTTAGAGACAATGTGTAAGTCCAAGTTGGAAATATATTTATTAGAATGAGGGATCTCCAACATGTTGTGAAGTGATAGACATAGAAACCTGAGAATCCTTTGTACAAAGGATTTTTATAAATAGATCTCCTATTTCTCACAGTGTGATACACAAAAAAGTATGATTGTCAGTATCATGACATGAACAGACAACTACTTCTAGAGTCTACAGCCTCATAGATATTTTTTAAAACATAATAAAAGAGCTGGAAGCCCGCTGTGAGCAAAGAGCTAGATGCACAGTTTTCGTTCAGTTTGGTGGCTGGCGTGTAACTACCTAAGCAAGTAACTGTGAATTTACTTGGATTTGAATGACAAATTTAAACTCCAAGTATTTTTCAGAAAAATACCTGAAAACAAATACAGAAGCCTCCTCTACATGTAGATGCTTCTACTGTGACAGTTGTACCATATGAACTTGAACAGCCTGGCTTCTGTCTCATATATAGGACCTTGACCCAACACATAACATCTGAGGGCCCAACGTTTTTGGGCAACCTTGAAAAAACTTTAGTTAGCTTTTTGAAAAGAGAAATATACTTGTATGTTCTAATGTTTTCCAGAATTTTAGGACCACTAAAATAATTGTTCTAAAAGATTGAGAACTTACAATCTGATAGGGACTGCACAGAATATTGTACATCTGATGAGGGTCTTGAACCATGAAGTGAAAATTTGAATTTTTCCTTCTCCTTTTCTCCTTCTTTACTCCTCTTCTTTCCAATGTCTTTTGCATCTGCTTTCTCTAACATATTAAAAAAACAGCCATGAAGTGAAAATTTGAATTTTTCCTTCTCCTTTTCTCCTTCTTTACTCCTCTTCTTTCCGATGTCTTTTGCATCTGCTTTCTCTAACATATTAAAAAAACACAATATATCTTTTAACTAGAAAGCCTCAGCTATGTTTCTTATTCAGTCATTGTGTTGAAGGAAAAAAGGCCAAAACAATTGTATTATTTAAATATAAGCCCATAGCCACATTTCCCCAAAACATAATCCTCTCTAATTAGAAACCTCACAATAAATCCGGAGAAAATGTTGAAAATTTACAGGTACTGTAAAAGAAATGCAGTATTTCTTTTACCTGCTACACATAATTTTATGTTTACCGGAGATGATTATTTTAAAATATTTTATTTATATAATTATAATGTCAGGCTAATCTTCTCATTTTAAAAACAAAAACAAAAAGCAGCAAAGCAGGTACTAAAAGTTGAGTCCCAAATGACTTCCTTGTTTGGGGGATCCATCTCAAGGAAACATGGTTTTCTTTCTTCAAAATAACTTCCTGTGGAGCCCAGAGTTCAACATCCACAAACCAACATCTCATTGCCAACATGGCTTCTGCAATAAATTCCCTGTACCCAGAACTATCCCCACCACTTGAATTCCCACTCATGTACACATTTCTATGAAACATGTTCTCGTTCAACTTAAAAGAATTTTTCCCAAGCTTTTTTTATTTCCTAATAAATCCCTTCCAGTTCTGAATCAGAAATCTTAGATTTTTGCCATTTTATTCTCTGGATCATCTGCTAAATTTGTAGTAACAATTAGTCAGGTTATTTGTTTTTTAAAATTTGCATAAATAAAAACTATGACACTACTTATAATATTCCTTAGCCTCCAAAATAAACCTGTTTCTTATCTTAGCTTTTATAGTAGATTTAACACCTACATGAGATACAAATTGAAGATAAATACCACTTCAAACATAGGGTGGGATATTTAACTATTTTACAGGGAAAAATATTAAAAATAGGTTATTGTCAGGATTTTACTTGGTGGTTTTCCCACAGAGATAACTTAATTCAATAAAAGTAACTGGATAGTAAATATGTGATTTCTTGTATAATTTTAAAATAGGGTTTTAACAGTCTTCAAACTTTTATTCAGAATTTATGATGTAGAAATAATATAATATGTAAAAATATATCAATAGAAAAAATAAACTGTTTTCACATAGAAATTTGGATAGCATGCAACAGTGTTTACAAAAATTTGTTTTTGCCAATACCCTAAATAAGTGTTGCTCCTCTGTCATTTTATTCCACCCATCTGGAAAAACCCCACTCTGAATAAACTTGGCAGCTGAGTCCTGCTGGAGACAATCCTCCCCTCGTTCTGAAAACCTCGCCACATCTATTTTAAACCTCCATCACCATCTATATCTTACACCTCCACCTCACTCTCAGCTCACAGCTAGCCTGCCTATAAACAGAGAACACAAATTCTTCTGTCAGAAATTCTCAACTTCTCCCTACCAAACCTGTTCACCCACCTACAGCTGTAACCATCCCTCCTGTGACATGTGCCCACCTAGAAGAATGCAGAAGCCATTGTTCCCCCGGATTAGGCCAGTCCTCCAGTTGGGCATGGATCTTGCTCTCCCCACCTTCTCAAGAAACTCAATTTATTGCCATCATTTCAGCTGTATCTTCCCGATTGTCTCTTAATGATACTTAATTCTCCCTCATTAGATTAACAAATATATATTCTGTCTCTCCGTCAGCTTCCATGTTGTATCTCTCCTGTTCTTCAAGGCCAATTGTTTTCATAGGGTGGTTTATACAATTACTCTATTTCCCACTTTCTTTTCAACGCTCTTCAATACATCTTCCACTCCCTCACTTTGTGGTGTCCAGTGGGCTCCATATCACAATATCTAAAAGAGAAATTTAAGTTTTCATCGTAGTTCATCTCTCAGCAATATTTGACACAATCTCTTTGATTCTTGAAACACTTTTTTCCTTTCATTTCAATGCCAACATGCTCTGCTGCTGTCTCCCTTGATTCTCTGGCCTTTCCTTAGACTTCTTTACCAGCTCACTGTTTTGTACCAAGCTCTCAGCCGTTTAGCTCCTTCAAGGCTCAGTCTCAGCCTAGGAAGATGAGAAAGTCTTTTCTCTGTGTACTCTCTCCTAGGAAAATGTCATCTATGGTTCAATTTAGCATGCCTTGGTCAATAACTCCCAAACGTGTATCACTTTTTGGGATTTTTGACACAAAAAATCCATTTGATTATCTTAAAGGTACCTCAAATTCAGTAAGTTCATCAGCACCGCACTCTACCGAGTGAGCCACTGGGACGGCCTAAATTCAGTAAGTTCAAAATCATTTTCTGATCTCTCCTAATAGGTACCACTATCCAGTTTTGTAACTCAGAATTCTACAAATCATTGTTGTCAAGTCCTGCCATCTTTTACTTCTGAAATATCTCTCATATAAGTGACCTTATCTGCATGGCCGCAGCAACTACCTTATTACCTTATTCAAAGCTGCCATCGTCTTTAACCTGAGCGGATGTGACAGTCACTAAATTGGTTTCTTTGTATCCACTCACATCACTGACTCCCCTCCCCCACCCAAGGTCTTTTCTTCTCAGTGAAGCCACAGTAATCATTTGAAAATGCAAATTAAATCATGATTCTACTTTAAGCTCGCCATTGGCTTTCAGTAGCTCTTATGATTAAGATCAATAATCTTTACCTAGAAGATTCGATCTGCTCACTCTCCTGCTTATTTCTCCAGGCTATTCTCAAGTCACTTTATCCCTTCACTTCTTCTCCTATAGCTTAACGTGTCTTATACCAAGTCCTCCAATACACGGCTACTGCTTCATGATCTTTACACCTATGTCCTCTGCCTAGAGTGCTCTTCTCTCCACAGTTCCCATCTTATGTGCTATGGTCTTAACATTTGTCCCCTCCAAAGCTCATGTAGGTATTTGATTCCCAATGTGGCAGTGTTGAAAGGTAGGACCTTTAAGAGGTAACTGGATCATGAGGATTAATCCATTCATTGGGTAATGAGTTAATGTTTTAATAGGTTATAATGGGTGTGGGCTGGTGACTTTATATGGAAAAAAAGTAAGCATGTGAAAGTTCTCTTGCCATTTTTGCCACGTAATATTCTGCATCTCCTTGGGACTCTGTATCAAGAAGAAGGCTCCCTGGACTTTGGACTTCCCAGCCTCAAAAATGTAAGAAATAAATTCTATTTCTTTATAGATTGCCCAATTTCAGGTATTCCGTTACCAGCAGCAGAAAACTAATGCATTACCCTAGGTAACTCCCTCTTATCTCTGTAAAAAAGTTCAAATTTCCCTAGAGAATTGTTCTCTGATGGCCCAGACTAGAATGGGTCCTTAGATTCTTGTATTTCTTCTTGAGGTTCATGTTTTAGTATGTGCTTATACATTTTAAAATTATTTTTCCCCTTCCACAATCAGGCACACTGCCAGGGCCTCAGGGCCCTACCCAGGGACCTGAGGTATGGAGCTGAAGACCAGACCCCCCTCCCACAACCAGGCACACTGTGCCAGTGCCTCAAGGCCTTCCCGGGGACCTGAGGCATGGATCTAGGGACCGGACACTCCCACAACTAGGCATACTGCCAGCACAAAGGAGCATACCAAAAACATCACCTCCATGTGGGTGGCCCACCACAGCCACCACCATAAATAACCATGGCTGCCACAAAAGCAGCTAGATGCCATAATCACCATGCAGATGGTCCGCCAGCCACTGGAGTGCTTTGGCACAAGGAGAGTCACCAGCAGAGATAAAGAAAAGAAGAGAATCTCTCTCTCTCCACAAAGCCCATTCCAAAGTGACAGAAGAAGCATCTGCTCTATGATCATATTGGGGGACCTGATCACACCTCTCAGCATTGACCATATCATCTAGGCAACAAATAAACAGAGTAACTATTATTCTTTCAGAAGGAGAGAGGAAATCTAGGGTAATTAGAGGGGGGAAGGGGAGGGAGAGGGGGATGGGGAGAGATTGGATAGAGGCATAAAGAATAATTACAATTTGTAACAATATATATGCTAGTAATATTGACTTGATCAACATATCTCAATGTTGAACCCCAAAATTTGTATAATCAATCTCGATCCAATAAGAATTTAAATAAATAAATAAATAAAATTATTTTTAATATTATGCTCTCTCACTAGACTGTAAGCTCCAGCAGGAGAGTTCCACATCTGACTTCATTTACCAAGATATCACCAGTTTCTGGGTCACTGCTAGTTTTATAATCAGAAAGAGGTATATTTAAATAAATGAATGGATGGATGGATGTTAATTTGTGAGACATGAGAAAGCATTTCAAGGAGAAAATTAGTTTGGCATATACTGGACAAAACAAATTTAGTCAAGCTTCTTTATTTACTTTCTTGTTATAAGCTAATGTACATCAGATCATTTCAAAAGTGGCCTATAGTAGACAAATATCATTCACACCCTTGATCTTAGTATATTCTTGAGGAAAATCTAAAGTAATAATTTCCGTGAAGTATATTGTGGGAAATACTAATACAAGTTGTTGATAAAAGTAATTCTGGTATCAGAGTTATGTTGGCCTCAGAAAGAGTTTGGGAGAATGGCATCTGTTTCAAGTTTTTGGAATAGTTTGAGGAGAATTGGTATTAATTCCTTCTTAAAGGAATTGGTAGAATTCAGCTGTAAAGCCATCCAGACCTGGGCTCTTCTTTGTTGGAATATTACTGATTACCACTTCAATCCCATTGCTTGTTATTGGTCTCTTCAGGTTTTCTATCTCTTCTTGATCCAATTTTGGTAGTTTATATGTGTCCAGAAACTTACCCATATCTTCCAGGTTTTCATATTTGTTGTCATACACTTGTTTAGAATAGTCTATAATGATTCTTCATATTTCTGTGGTATGGGTTGTAATGTCTCCCTTTTTATTTCTGATTTTTGTTATTTGAGTCTTCTCTCTTATTTTTTTTGTTAACCTAGCTAGTGGTTTGTCTATTTTATTTATCTTCTTGAAAAACCAACTTTATGTTTTGTTGATCTTTTCTATTGTTTTTTGGGTCACTATTTCATTTAGTTCTGCTCTGATCTAATTTCTTTCTGTATACTACCTTTAGAATTGGATTGCTGTTCTTTATCTACTTCTTTGAGGTGTAGCATTAGGTCATTTATTTGAAGTCTTTCCATTCTTTTGATGTAAGTGTTTATTGCAATAAATTTCCCTCTTAGTACTACTTTTGCAGTATTCCACAGGTTTTGGTATGATGTATATTTTCATTACTTTCAGGAAATTTTTTGATTTTCTGTTTAATTTCTTCTTGGGCCCATAGGTCAAAACCAGATAAAGACACAACAAAAAAAGAAATTACAGGCCAATATCCTTGATGAACATAGATGCAAAAATCCTGAACAAAATAGTAGCAATCAGAATACAGCAACACAGTAAAAAATTATACATCTTGATCAAGTGGGATTCATCCCAGGGATGCAAGGATAGTTCAACACATGAAATTCAATAAATGAGATACATCAAATCAACAAACTCAAGGACAAAAACCATATGATTATCTTACTAGATGCTGAAAAAACATTTGACAAAATTCAACATCCCTTCATGATAAAGATTCTTGACAAATTAGGTATAGAAGGAAAGTATCTCAACACAATAAAAGCCATCTATGAAAAGGCCACTGCCGGTATCATTCTGAATGGTGAAAAACTGAAGGCTTTTCCCTTAAGAACAGGAACAAGACAAGGATGCCAACTCTTATCACTTCTACTTAACATAGTACTGGAGGTACTAGCCAGAGAAATCAGGCAAGAGAAAGAAATAAAGGGCATCCAGATTGGAAAAGATGAAGGCAAACTGTCCATGTCTACAGATGCCATCATACTATATATAGAAAAATGTAAAGACTCTATCAAACAACTCCTAGAGCTAGTTAATAATTTCAGTAACATTGCAGGACACAAATTAATGCCCCCCAAACAGTTGCATTTATATTCTCCAATAATGAACTGCAGAAAGTGAAATCAAGAAACTAAGCCCATTTACAACAGTCATGAAAAAAAAAAAAAAAAAACCCAGGAATCAATTTAACCAAGGTGGTGAAAGATCTCTACAATGAGAACTACAAACCAATACTGGAAGAAATTAAAGAAGACACAAAAAGATGGAAAGACATTCCATGCTCTTGGATTGGAAGAATTAACATTGTAAAAATGTCTATACTACTCAAAGTGATCTACAGATTCAGTGTAATCCCCATCAAAATACCAAAGACATTCTTCACAGAAATGGAAACAACAATCTCAGCATTCATATGAAACAACTAAAGACCCCAAATAGCCAAAGCAATCCTGAGCAAAATACATAAAGCCAGAGGCATAACATTACCTGACTTCAAATTATACTACAAAGCTATAGCAACCAAAACAGCATGATATTGGTATAAAAATAGACATTTGGACCAGTGCAGCAGAATAGAGAACCCAGAAATCACCCTTCAGGCTTGCAGCCATCTGATATTTGACAAAGGCAATAAATATCTACATTGGGGAAAAGAATGTCTCTTCAATAAGTGGTGCTGGGAAAATTGGCTATCCGTATGCAGAAGAATGAAACTAGACATGCATCTCTTACCATATACTAAAATCAACTCAAAATGGATTAAAGACTTAAGTATAAGAACTGAAAGTGTAAAATTACTAAGGTAAACTATAGGTGAAACACTTCAGGAACTAGGTCTGGGCGCCGACTTTGTGAACATGAACCTTAAAGCACAAGCAACACAAGAAAAAAATAAACAAATGGGACTATATCAAACTGCAAACCTTCTGCATAGCAAAAGGAAATAATCAACAGAGTGAAACGACAACCTACAGAGTGGAAGAAAATTTTTGTTAACTATGCATCTGACAAGGGATTAATATCCATAATATACAAGAATCTCAAGCAATTACACAGTAGAAAAACAAATAACCCAATTAAAAATTGGCAAAGGAGCTGAATAGACATTTTTCAAAGGAAGACATACAAATGGCTAACAGGTACATGAAAAAATGCTCAACATCACTAGTCATCAGGGAAATGCAAATTAAAACCACATTGAGATATCACCTCACCCCAGTTAGACTGGCTATAATCAAAAAGATGGTGAATAACAAATGCTGGAGATGGTGTGGGGAGAAGGGAACACTCCTACACTGTTGGTGGGACTGTAAATTAGTACAACCACTATGGAAAACAGTATGCAGGTTTCTCAAACTACAGACAGATCTTCCATATGATCCAGCAATCCCACTTCTGGGTATATACCCATATAATCCAGCAATGGAAATCATCATGTTGAAGGGATACCTGCACTCCCATGTTTGTTGCAGCTCTGTTTACAATAGCCAAGACATGGAACCAACATAAATGTCCATCAATGGATGATTGGGTAAGGAAACTGTGGTATATATACACCATGGAATACTACTCTGCCTTAAAAAAGAATGAAATTCTGCCATTCACAATAACATGGATGAGCTTGGAGAAACATATCTTGAGTGAAAAAACCAAAGTACCGAAGGATAAATACCATATGTACTCACTCAAAAGTGGGAGCTAAGAGAGAAAGAAGGAAGGAAAGAAAGACCACAGTGGTATGTTGGACTTCCAGAGGGAGAGAGCATACATAGGGGTACAAAGTGGAGTGGGGGAAAGGAGGATGGTGAAGGAGGTCGGGGATAATTGGTTGGGGACACAGGGTATAACCACAATTTGTAGTAATGGGCATGCTGCCAGTATGGATCTGGCCATCACATCTTGGGCATGAGTGGTAGCAATCAGCTTCGTATCTCATGAATAGTCATAACCAATAAAAAATGTACTACACAATAAAAAATAATAGCAATAGTTCTGAAAAATAAATACATTATAAACATAAATATTTGTGATAAAATCAAAATCTGCTCTGACCGAGTTCACCTAAATTCTTAAAGTATCTGGAGGACTGGAATGGGTTTTAAGTCATGTCCCCACATTCTGAGAATGTTTACCACGTGGCTATTTTTACCTAAGAACCAGACTTGCTGATGCCTAAAGAAGTTGTAAATTAACCTAAAAACTGGGAATGGATTTTGTGACCCTTACTACTAAATATATATATATATATGCGAAATGTATCCTGGCAGCAATCACCAATCTATATACTATGTAGTAATTAACAGAAAAACTGTTGTACTGATGAAGGGACTATTCCCTTTTCTCCCCTTTATTACTATTTTTTTGTGATTATAAAAATATGAAAACTCTGCTGTCTCTTTGGGGCACATCCCGAGGCAACTCAGCTGTTTCCTGGGCTGCAGTCACTCATACTGGCTCAAATATACTCAGATATTTCATCAGTGCCTGTTTCTTTTTCCAGGTCAATATTTGAAATATCATTGTAGACACTAACGACATACACAAAAAAGCTGAGTATTTTCCAGTAGATTTGTTTATTTTACTATACAAGCATTATTGTTCATATGCATAGCTATATGAAATACTTTAGGAGATACAATATACGTAAATTTTTAATATATAATTCTACATTTTGTAAAATAACTTGAATTTTTCTTCATATTTGAGCTTTCAGCTTACAATGAATTATTGGAAAATCATAATCTAATCTGTGTTTATCTCACTGAAAAATAAAAAACACAAGATAACTTTTCTCCTTTGCTGCGTGCTTTGGTCCATTCTACTCTGTATGTAACATAGGAAAGAGGTGTGTTTGATGGAAATTGAGAACTTAATGTCTCTTCTTATATTAACACTACATTAATTCAGTACCATCAAAGCAGAAAATTGCTTTTGATTTTTAAAGAAAGCAAAATATGGAACAATAATAAACATATAGTAAATGCTATCATAAGTTCTAAAGTCTTAGAAAAGAAAGATGCTAATTACATGGCTATTTTCACAACACTAAAGCAATGATAATGTAAACAAAAAAAATTAGATTCAACAATGATTGTAAAGCATTTATATGCAATGTCCATACTGAATAACTTTTTGATGTAAAATGTCTCACCCTTTGGAGGTTTGTCAGTCTTCTCAGGAAGTTTTAGTGTCGTCGAGGAACCCTCAGGTTTGAATTCCTTCCCGTCTTTCACTTCTTTTCCATCCTTCCCTTCTTTGCCATCTTTCCCTTCTTTTCCTGGTTCTTTTAACTTGGTATCTATCGCTGCTATTTTGCTTTCAGAGTTGTTCTCATCTGACACCTTAAATTCTGGCAATATTTCTTTTAAGAGCTCCCAAACCTTGTCCATATATCCTGGGCTTAGAGAAAAGAAATCAAAATTAATTTCTGAATGACTTTTTACTGAGTACATGCCATATGACAGTCATTCAGTGTCATAAGTGTTCTAAGCACAGGAGACACAACACTGAGCAAGACAAAGAGGGTCAGTACTCTCATGGACCTTAACAACTAGTGGATGGATACAACCAAGAAAGAGAAAGAAAGAGAATATAGCAGGCAGTAATAACTTCTATGATCAAAATAAAATAATGGAAGATGGGATATGACATAACTTGAAGAAGAGATAATTTAGATTGTATGGTCAAGAAGTAATGTCTAAGGAGTTGAAAGTTAAGTTCAGTGAGACTTAAAGGTTATCTGATGGAAAATTATTTCAGGCAGAAAGAACAGCTTTGTACGTTTTTTGTATATTTGAGAAATAGAAAGAAGATCTGGGTGGCCAGTGAATGGTTGCCAAGGCAGGGATGAGGTCAAGGATAAGGCCAGAGATTGTGTCAGAGTCAGGCAATGTAGATCCCTGAGGACCAGGGTAAAAATTTGAAAACTTCATTCAAGTGCAATGGTTAACCACTGAAAAGGTTTCGGCAAGGAGATCGATATAATATGATTTATGTTTTAGGAAATTATTCTAATTGCCATGTGGAAAATTAAATAGAGGTGGGTAAAATAGACCCAGGGAGACCAGTTGTGAGCAGTGATGGTGAGTTGAACTAGGATAGCAATAATTGAGATGTAGAAAAACAAATAGATCCAAATTAAGTGCGGGAGGTACTGTTGACAGAGCCCAGTGAGAGATTATAAATGAGAGAGGAAGAAAATGAGTGATCAAGCATGACTCTTAGATTTTTCTTGAAATTTTCATAAATACTAAGAATATTTTAAATAAATCTTGAGAAGGAATTAAAAACCAAATAGATATTAGCAACTTCATGGTCAAACCTACTGAAGAGAAATGACTTCCGGTAACCACCCTGTGAGTGCATGAATAACCGTGAACTCTCCCAGCTCTCTCCTCTGTGCTATGTGGATACTAAAAAAGAAAATGCACAATGCTGTAGTTACCAAAATTTGAAAACACAGAGAGATATATAAGGACTAAGAATCACTAATAAATATCAGTATAATAATAAATATAGGAGTCATTTGGTTATACATTACAGTACAGGAAAATTCAGCTAGATGTATCCCAACACCCAGATGATTTGCTTTGTTAGAACACTTATGTCCAATGATAAAATTTCATGCATATTTACAAAGTACATTTATAAACTTTACTTTAAAAAGATTTAAAATTAATATTAATCAGCCATATACATAAAGTACAACATAGTGTATAATTCACTTTATACATTCAATACACAGTCATGTTCTTTTTAAATAGAACAGTGTCTTTTATCTTTCCAATTTCAGTGATTATTTTAAGATGCTTATGAGACTGTGCATTAAATCAGTCTTCTCTTTGGCAGGTCAAAGTGGGTATCAGAAATTCTTAATGAAATCCTTAGATAACTGCAGAGAAGCCAGAAACATCTGTTCTATCTTGTACAAAAGAGTGGATCTGCCAGAAAAAGTCAAACAAGGCTGTGATTAACCAAATATCAGTACTCTCATTTAGTTCTTTTGTAAAAAAATTTTTCTCTAAGTTATTAGTCTGTTTACATTTATACACAGAAATGCCATATCTCCTTTATGCCCAGGAGTCACAGTTTCAATCCATCATATGTCAGTGGTAGTGTTGATGGTATTGACCAACACACGTCCTTTTCTTCAGAAAAAAACTTAAAAACACATATTCCATCATTTATAAATTTACATGGGTTTGTTGTTTATAGATTATGAATTTCTATGTGTCTACATATCTCAAAGATATCAAATATTTATTGGGATAGTTCACAGTCTAGTCCACATTCTTCTTTGGATAATTATATTTATGAAGTGACTTTGGAAACCTCATAGAAATCATGCTCTTTACTTTGCATATCTCACATTGATATTGAAATAAGTACCATGTGTTAATTTTTTTAATGTTGAAAGCTAATCCTCATATGAAAATAAGTGCTATATACTACCAAATATGAGAAAAAAATATATAGAAAAACATAAATTGTACCATATAGGGCAGGTTTTCTCTGGAAATCTAAGAAATGTATTACACCTAGCTCAGTCCTGTATTTCCAAGCTGAATTTATTTTACTTAAATAATAATAACAACTCTACTACTCATGTTGCTATAAAATTTTACTGAACTATGGCTTTAAGAAAGACAAAAATGCCTATTATTCGGGTCATGTACTTAATGCTTCATTGGTCTTGAAACTCTAATTCTCAGGACTTCAAATTAGATATGAGAATTAGGAACACTACGAATGTTTTTTTTTTTTTCAAATAAACAAATATAATTGCCACCAATGTGAATATTTAGTAGTATTCAGCTACTTAAAAAGTCTCTGCTAAGTCTTCATAAATATCATTGCAATTTAAGGGCTGAAAGCTGGGTGAAACAAACTCACAATAGAGAATTGAAGGCTGGTAAGAAAAAAGGGAAATGAAGAAGATGGTTGTTTTTGTTTTGTAGCCTTGGGAGAGAAAAGGAAGCTGAGCCAAGAGAAAATCCACACAAAGCACATAGAAGGGGAGGGGGCTGCGCCATGAGCAAGTGCTGACATAGTTTGTTAAAGCACGTGGGTGTGTTCCATGGACTATGGAGATGCTATGACACACTGCAGGAGACAGAAGAGTATAAAAATTCAAGCCTGTGCAGTGTATGTGAGAATTCTCCCACTGAAGGATGACATAAAGTTGTTACACATTTCCAACTCAAGCAGCTACGCTTTTTTGCATTGCTAAGGGCAAGATGAAATGACTCCTTATCTCTGAAAGTGAAAGCTGAGAGAAATATATCATGCATGTCTCATATATGTTGGTATACAAGTCGTGCAGGATTTTGCAAGAATATTTAAAGAAAATACGAGTAGTTCTCATCATGAATGTACCAGAAGTAACCCATGTTATCAAAAGCATGAGAAGCACATTGACATCCTTGAGAAGAGTTCAGGGATTTTAAGAACAGTAAGTTATTGCTGCATTCACAGAATCTAAAACTTTAACTAGATTCAAGTATATATTATTCAGTATTTAGATGAACCAGTATTTTCCTTTACAAAATAATTTATTTCTTCCATTAAGCTGAAACTTTATTTTCTGTGATTGACTTCCCATTAATACTAAAAGAGCACTTGAATATAGAATAATATTTTGAGTATCTCTTCTTGGGGGAGTTTTGTCTTATTGGCTAACCCAATACTTCAAATTAGTGGCTTTGGTACATTCTTTTTTAATACCAGAAAATTTACAATGTTTAGAAACAAACCTTTCTTTTAATTGATTTTTTAAAAAAATAAAGCTATGCAATATAGATGCATAGTTGTTGTTTACTATTTTTTATACAAGTGAGTGATATTTTCTCACTACGTACTCAACATTTGCCAGTTTAATGATAGCTTTAGACAAAAGCATTGGCCAGAGTTCAAATTCATAGGTTGTAGCTGGAAGTAATAGGTTGTTATCCTCATCAAATGGCAGAAAGTCATCAATAGTTATCTTTCTCCAGCAACCCTAAAAATAAGAACAAAAAAACCCATCAATGATTTATAGCATTTTTTCTCATACATCATTATATATTACTGACATTATTTACTGCCTTATAATTTTAATTTAGTATCTGACATTTAAAGACTGAGATACTGGTTTTCAATACTACTCTGGCTGAGCATTTTAGCTTACTATTTTATTTAACATAATTATAGTATATCTATATCTATATCAATACTATCCTTATTTATGAGGTCTTGTGAGTACATTTTTGGGTACCCCATTCCTACATAATGCAGTAAATTAAAGTGTTCCAAATAGCAGAACCAAAACGTGGATAAGCTTGGGCACAATTTAGTACACTGTATAGTCATAATACAAATGATTCAAATATAACTTTAGTAATTATTGCTTATCCTGATATGCACTCACTGATCTTACACTTCCAATTCCCACATTACTCCTACTCTTAATTAAAGATGTGATTTTTTAAAAATGAAGTAAATTAATATATTATTTGATAAAATTATTACATATTTATCTGCATGCATATTTCTTCATAATTAAAAGGATGAAACAAATAACATTAATGCTTGTAAACTCAAATAAAGGGTTTTTTTTTCAACTTTGGTTTCATATGCTAAATTTTATTATGAATCTATTCCTTTGCCAACAAATATCTTCAGCAGTGGTGTCAAGCATTGTGAACCCAAAGATCTGCATAACATATGGCCTGTACCACTGAATTACTTATAGTTTAGTGGAGAAAGGCACATATGCAAACAACATAGAGTACTGTATGTTTAAAGTGCTTTAGGACCAGAAAGAAAAGTGTGACTAATTTTGCTGTGGGGAAGTCTCAAAAGAAAGTGACCTTTGAATTGAAGATTTCAGTAACAGCATATTTTTCTCAGGGGAATAGAAGCAATAAGGTGAAAAATGTTTTCTTGTGTGACACTTGCAACCTTGAACTTTATATTGCCTTATTTAGTGGTTATAAGTCTTTTTCTTTTTTCCTTAACAGATGATGTAGGGCAAGAAAAGTTTAAAGACACAGGTATTTAGCCACCCCCCTCCTAATTTTGGAATGAGCAAAAATAATACAGAGAAATAAATCAAATACAAAAGGACAAATATTGTATGATTCTATTTATTTGAGATACCTAGGAAAAGCAAGTTCATAGAGGCAGAAAGAGTAGTTATGAGGAGTCGGGGGGAAGGGAAAAAGGGAAGTTATAATTTAATAGGTATAGAATTTCTGTTTGGGATGATGAAAAATTCTGGAAATAGATGGTAGTGATGGTTGTATAACATTGTGAAAATACTTAATGTAACTGAATTGTGTACACTTAAATTGTTAAAATGTTAAATGTTACATTATGTATATTTTACCACAATAAAAAAATAGCAATAGAAGTTCCCTTTCTACAGTTTACTTTTCTATAAAAGTTTTGAAGGGGCAGCCAGTCCTCTGAAGGTAATGTTTTAAGCAGCCATAAGAACTTAAGTCAGACCAGTTCAACAAATATCAGCTGCTTTCAGATTATCAGCGATATCATTTTTAGATTGATAGATTTAGATTTAGCATTTTAGAATGCTTTGATTACTAAACATCATTAAGCTATACACTTTAAATGAATGGACTGTATGGTACATGAATTGTATCTCATTAAATCTATTCCAAAAAAAGAGAATACACAGGGATGAATATTTAGTATTACATACATTTCCAACACATAATTTAACTAGACATGACAATTTTCTTGGGGATTTTTTTTTTT
>NW_007730083.1:91247-122204 GCF_000696425.1 Galeopterus variegatus | reverse complement strand
TCTTCTGTCAGAAATTCTCAACTTCTCCCTACCAAACCTGTTCACCCACCTACAGCTGTAACCATCCCTCCTGTGACATGTGCCCACCTAGAAGAATGCAGAAGCCATTGTTCCCCCGGATTAGGCCAGTCCTCCAGTTGGGCATGGATCTTGCTCTCCCCACCTTCTCAAGAAACTCAATTTATTGCCATCATTTCAGCTGTATCTTCCCGATTGTCTCTTAATGATACTTAATTCTCCCTCATTAGATTAACAAATATATATTCTGTCTCTCCGTCAGCTTCCATGTTGTATCTCTCCTGTTCTTCAAGGCCAATTGTTTTCATAGGGTGGTTTATACAATTACTCTATTTCCCACTTTCTTTTCAATGCTCTTCAATACATCTTCCACTCCCTCACTTTGTGGTGTCCAGTGGGCTCCATATCACAATATCTAAAAGAGAAATTTAAGTTTTCATCGTAGTTCATCTCTCAGCAATATTTGACACAATCTCTTTGATTCTTGAAACACTTTTTTCCTTTCATTTCAATGCCAACATGCTCTGCTGCTGTCTCCCTTGATTCTCTGGCCTTTCCTTAGACTTCTTTACCAGCTCACTGTTTTGTACCAAGCTCTCAGACGTTTAGCTCCTTCAAGGCTCAGTCTCAGCCTAGGAAGACTTGATTCTCTGGCCTTTCCTTAGACTTCTTTACCAGCTCACTGTTTTGTACCAAGCTCTCAGCCGTTTAGCTCCTTCAAGGCTCAGTCTCAGCCTAGGAAGATGAGAAAGTCTTTTCTCTGTGTACTCTCTCCTAGGAAAATGTCATCTATGGTTCAATTTAGCATGCCTTGGTCAATAACTCCCAAACGTGTATCACTTTTTGGGATTTTTGACACAAAAAATCCATTTGATTATCTTAAAGGTACCTCAAATTCAGTAAGTTCATCAGCACCGCACTCTACCGAGTGAGCCACTGGGACGGCCTAAATTCAGTAAGTTCAAAATCATTTTCTGATCTCTCCTAATAGGTACCACTATCCAGTTTTGTAACTCAGAATTCTACAAATCATTGTTGTCAAGTCCTGCCATCTTTTACTTCTGAAATATCTCTCATATAAGTGACCTTATCTGCATGGCCGCAGCAACTACCTTATTACCTTATTCAAAGCTGCCATCGTCTTTAACCTGAGCGGATGTGACAGTCACTAAATTGGTTTCTTTGTATCCACTCACATCACTGACTCCCCTCCCCCACCCAAGGTCTTTTCTTCTCAGTGAAGCCACAGTAATCATTTGAAAATGCAAATTAAATCATGATTCTACTTTAAGCTCGCCATTGGCTTTCAGTAGCTCTTATGATTAAGATCAATAATCTTTACCTAGAAGATTCGATCTGCTCACTCTCCTGCTTATTTCTCCAGGCTATTCTCAAGTCACTTTATCCCTTCACTTCTTCTCCTATAGCTTAACGTGTCTTATACCAAGTCCTCCAATACACGGCTACTGCTTCATGATCTTTACACCTATGTCCTCTGCCTAGAGTGCTCTTCTCTCCACAGTTCCCATCTTATGTGCTATGGTCTTAACATTTGTCCCCTCCAAAGCTCATGTAGGTATTTGATTCCCAATGTGGCAGTGTTGAAAGGTAGGACCTTTAAGAGGTAACTGGATCATGAGGATTAATCCATTCATTGGGTAATGAGTTAATGTTTTAATAGGTTATAATGGGTGTGGGCTGGTGACTTTATATGGAAAAAAAGTAAGCATGTGAAAGTTCTCTTGCCATTTTTGCCACGTAATATTCTGCATCTCCTTGGGACTCTGTATCAAGAAGAAGGCTCCCTGGACTTTGGACTTCCCAGCCTCAAAAATGTAAGAAATAAATTCTATTTCTTTATAGATTGCCCAATTTCAGGTATTCCGTTACCAGCAGCAGAAAACTAATGCATTACCCTAGGTAACTCCCTCTTATCTCTGTAAAAAAGTTCAAATTTCCCTAGAGAATTGTTCTCTGATGGCCCAGACTAGAATGGGTCCTTAGATTCTTGTATTTCTTCTTGAGGTTCATGTTTTAGTATGTGCTTATACATTTTAAAATTATTTTTCCCCTTCCACAATCAGGCACACTGCCAGGGCCTCAGGGCCCTACCCAGGGACCTGAGGTATGGAGCTGAAGACCAGACCCCCCTCCCACAACCAGGCACACTGTGCCAGTGCCTCAAGGCCTTCCCGGGGACCTGAGGCATGGATCTAGGGACCGGACACTCCCACAACTAGGCATACTGCCAGCACAAAGGAGCATACCAAAAACATCACCTCCATGTGGGTGGCCCACCACAGCCACCACCATAAATAACCATGGCTGCCACAAAAGCAGCTAGATGCCATAATCACCATGCAGATGGTCCGCCAGCCACTGGAGTGCTTTGGCACAAGGAGAGTCACCAGCAGAGATAAAGAAAAGAAGAGAATCTCTCTCTCTCCACAAAGCCCATTCCAAAGTGACAGAAGAAGCATCTGCTCTATGATCATATTGGGGGACCTGATCACACCTCTCAGCATTGACCATATCATCTAGGCAACAAATAAACAGAGTAACTATTATTCTTTCAGAAGGAGAGAGGAAATCTAGGGTAATTAGAGGGGGGAAGGGGAGGGAGAGGGGGATGGGGAGAGATTGGATAGAGGCATAAAGAATAATTACAATTTGTAACAATATATATGCTAGTAATATTGATTTGATCAACATATCTCAATGTTGAACCCCAAAATTTGTATAATCAATCTCGATCCAATAAGAATTTAAATAAATAAATAAATAAAATTATTTTTAATATTATGCTCTCTCACTAGACTGTAAGCTCCAGCAGGAGAGTTCCACATCTGACTTCATTTACCAAGATATCACCAGTTTCTGGGTCACTGCTAGTTTTATAATCAGAAAGAGGTATATTTAAATAAATGAATGGATGGATGGATGTTAATTTGTGAGACATGAGAAAGCATTTCAAGGAGAAAATTAGTTTGGCATATACTGGACAAAACAAATTTAGTCAAGCTTCTTTATTTACTTTCTTGTTATAAGCTAATGTACATCAGATCATTTCAAAAGTGGCCTATAGTAGACAAATATCATTCACACCCTTGATCTTAGTATATTCTTGAGGAAAATCTAAAGTAATAATTTCCGTGAAGTATATTGTGGGAAATACTAATACAAGTTGTTGATAAAAGTAATTCTGGTATCAGAGTTATGTTGGCCTCAGAAAGAGTTTGGGAGAATGGCATCTGTTTCAAGTTTTTGGAATAGTTTGAGGAGAATTGGTATTAATTCCTTCTTAAAGGAATTGGTAGAATTCAGCTGTAAAGCCATCCAGACCTGGGCTCTTCTTTGTTGGAATATTACTGATTACCACTTCAATCCCATTGCTTGTTATTGGTCTCTTCAGGTTTTCTATCTCTTCTTGATCCAATTTTGGTAGTTTATATGTGTCCAGAAACTTACCCATATCTTCCAGGTTTTCATATTTGTTGTCATACACTTGTTTAGAATAGTCTATAATGATTCTTCATATTTCTGTGGTATGGGTTGTAATGTCTCCCTTTTTATTTCTGATTTTTGTTATTTGAGTCTTCTCTCTTATTTTTTTTGTTAACCTAGCTAGTGGTTTGTCTATTTTATTTATCTTCTTGAAAAACCAACTTTATGTTTTGTTGATCTTTTCTATTGTTTTTTGGGTCACTATTTCATTTAGTTCTGCTCTGATCTAATTTCTTTCTGTATACTACCTTTAGAATTGGATTGCTGTTCTTTATCTACTTCTTTGAGGTGTAGCATTAGGTCATTTATTTGAAGTCTTTCCATTCTTTTGATGTAAGTGTTTATTGCAATAAATTTCCCTCTTAGTACTACTTTTGCAGTATTCCACAGGTTTTGGTATGATGTATATTTTCATTACTTTCAGGAAATTTTTTGATTTTCTGTTTAATTTCTTCTTGGGCCCATAGGTCAAAACCAGATAAAGACACAACAAAAAAAGAAATTACAGGCCAATATCCTTGATGAACATAGATGCAAAAATCCTGAACAAAATAGTAGCAATCAGAATACAGCAACACAGTAAAAAATTATACATCTTGATCAAGTGGGATTCATCCCAGGGATGCAAGGATAGTTCAACACATGAAATTCAATAAATGAGATACATCAAATCAACAAACTCAAGGACAAAAACCATATGATTATCTTACTAGATGCTGAAAAAACATTTGACAAAATTCAACATCCCTTCATGATAAAGATTCTTGACAAATTAGGTATAGAAGGAAAGTATCTCAACACAATAAAAGCCATCTATGAAAAGGCCACTGCCGGTATCATTCTGAATGGTGAAAAACTGAAGGCTTTTCCCTTAAGAACAGGAACAAGACAAGGATGCCAACTCTTATCACTTCTACTTAACATAGTACTGGAGGTACTAGCCAGAGAAATCAGGCAAGAGAAAGAAATAAAGGGCATCCAGATTGGAAAAGATGAAGGCAAACTGTCCATGTCTACAGATGCCATCATACTATATATAGAAAAATGTAAAGACTCTATCAAACAACTCCTAGAGCTAGTTAATAATTTCAGTAACATTGCAGGACACAAATTAATGCCCCCCAAACAGTTGCATTTATATTCTCCAATAATGAACTGCAGAAAGTGAAATCAAGAAACTAAGCCCATTTACAACAGTCATGTATTCTCCAATAATGAACTGCAGAAAGTGAAATCAAGAAACTAAGCCCATTTACAACAGTCACGAAAAAAAAAAAAAAAAAACCCAGGAATCAATTTAACCAAGGTGGTGAAAGATCTCTACAATGAGAACTACAAACCAATACTGGAAGAAATTAAAGCAGACACAAAAAGATGGAAAGACATTCCATGCTCTTGGATTGGAAGAATTAACATTGTAAAAATGTCTATACTACTCAAAGTGATCTACAGATTCAGTGTAATCCCCATCAAAATACCAAAGACATTCTTCACAGAAATGGAAACAACAATCTCAGCATTCATATGAAACAACTAAAGACCCCAAATAGCCAAAGCAATCCTGAGCAAAATACATAAAGCCAGAGGCATAACATTACCTGACTTCAAATTATACTACAAAGCTATAGCAACCAAAACAGCATGATATTGGTATAAAAATAGACATTTGGACCAGTGCAGCAGAATAGAGAACCCAGAAATCACCCTTCAGGCTTGCAGCCATCTGATATTTGACAAAGGCAATAAATATCTACATTGGGGAAAAGAATGTCTCTTCAATAAGTGGTGCTGGGAAAATTGGCTATCCGTATGCAGAAGAATGAAACTAGACATGCATCTCTTACCATATACTAAAATCAACTCAAAATGGATTAAAGACTTAAGTATAAGAACTGAAAGTGTAAAATTACTAAGGTAAACTATAGGTGAAACACTTCAGGAACTAGGTCTGGGCGCCGACTTTGTGAACATGAACCTTAAAGCACAAGCAACACAAGAAAAAAATAAACAAATGGGACTATATCAAACTGCAAACCTTCTGCATAGCAAAAGGAAATAATCAACAGAGTGAAACGACAACCTACAGAGTGGAAGAAAATTTTTGTTAACTATGCATCTGACAAGGGATTAATATCCATAATATACAAGAATCTCAAGCAATTACACAGTAGAAAAACAAATAACCCAATTAAAAATTCAGGTCTCTGTGAGATCTACTCTAGAGATTCACTCATTTCTCTGAATTATTGGCTGCATATATGTGAGGTATACATGTTCTTAAATTTCTGTTTGTATGTCCCTTGTTAATCCATTATTTGTTACAGGGACTCTCAGCTGAAGGGTGGAGCAGAAAATTATTTTTCTACCTTTTCCCTACCACCAGGGACTACATTTACTATATTTTCCCTACCATCAGGGACTTCCTTAGCTCCTTGAAATCATGTTTCTGACCCCCCTGCACTATTGAATGTCATCTTTCAAAAACCACCAATAGCCTCTCATGACCAGAAGCTGCTGGCTTTCTTTGACCCTCGTATTTCTTCTTGCAGCTGTGGACACTGTTAATCTCCTCTCTTTAAAATTCTTCTCCCTTGAAGGGAACACTCCTACACTGTTGGTGGGACTGTAAATTAGTACAACCACTATGGAAAACAGTATGCAGGTTTCTCAAACTACAGACAGATCTTCCATATGATCCAGCAATCCCACTTCTGGGTATATACCCATATAATCCAGCAATGGAAATCATCATGTTGAAGGGATACCTGCACTCCCATGTTTGTTGCAGCTCTGTTTACAATAGCCAAGACATGGAACCAACATAAATGTCCATCAATGGATGATTGGGTAAGGAAACTGTGGTATATATACACCATGGAATACTACTCTGCCTTAAAAAAGAATGAAATTCTGCCATTCACAATAACATGGATGAGCTTGGAGAAACATATCTTGAGTGAAAAAACCAAAGTACCGAAGGATAAATACCATATGTACTCACTCAAAAGTGGGAGCTAAGAGAGAAAGAAGGAAGGAAAGAAAGACCACAGTGGTATGTTGGACTTCCAGAGGGAGAGAGCATACATAGGGGTACAAAGTGGAGTGGGGGAAAGGAGGATGGTGAAGGAGGTCGGGGATAATTGGTTGGGGACACAGGGTATAACCACAATTTGTAGTAATGGGCATGCTGCCAGTATGGATCTGGCCATCACATCTTGGGCATGAGTGGTAGCAATCAGCTTCGTATCTCATGAATAGTCATAACCAATAAAAAATGTACTACACAATAAAAAATAATAGCAATAGTTCTGAAAAATAAATACATTATAAACATAAATATTTGTGATAAAATCAAAATCTGCTCTGACCGAGTTCACCTAAATTCTTAAAGTATCTGGAGGACTGGAATGGGTTTTAAGTCATGTCCCCACATTCTGAGAATGTTTACCACGTGGCTATTTTTACCTAAGAACCAGACTTGCTGATGCCTAAAGAAGTTGTAAATTAACCTAAAAACTGGGAATGGATTTTGTGACCCTTACTACTAAATATATATATATATGCGAAATGTATCCTGGCACCAATCACCAATCTATATACTATGTAGTAATTAACAGAAAAACTGTTGTACTGATGAAGGGACTATTCCCTTTTCTCCCCTTTATTACTATTTTTTTGTGATTATAAAAATATGAAAACTCTGCTGTCTCTTTGGGGCACATCCCGAGGCAACTCAGCTGTTTCCTGGGCTGCAGTCACTCATACTGGCTCAAATATACTCAGATACTTCATCAGTGCCTGTTTCTTTTTCCAGGTCAATATTTGAAATATCATTGTAGACACTAACGACATACACAAAAAAGCTGAGTATTTTCCAGTAGATTTGTTTATTTTACTATACAAGCATTATTGTTCATATGCATAGCTATATGAAATACTTTAGGAGATACAATATACGTAAATTTTTAATATATAATTCTACATTTTGTAAAATAACTTGAATTTTTCTTCATATTTGAGCTTTCAGCTTACAATGAATTATTGGAAAATCATAATCTAATCTGTGTTTATCTCACTGAAAAATAAAAAACACAAGATAACTTTTCTCCTTTGCTGCGTGCTTTGGTCCATTCTACTCTGTATGTAACATAGGAAAGAGGTGTGTTTGATGGAAATCGAGAACTTAATGTCTCTTCTTATATTAACACTACATTAATTCAGTACCATCAAAGCAGAAAATTGCTTTTTATTTTTAAAGAAAGCAAAATGTGGAACAATAATTAAATTTCATGCATATTTACAAAGTACATTTATAAACTTTACTTTAAAAAGATTTAAAATTAATATTAATCAGCCATATACATAAAGTACAACATAGTGTATAATTCACTTTATACATTCAATACACAGTCATGTTCTTTTTAAATAGAACAGTGTCTTTTATCTTTCCAATTTCAGTGATTATTTTAAGATGCTTATGAGACTGTGCATTAAATCAGTCTTCTCTTTGGCAGGTCAAAGTGGGTATCAGAAATTCTTAATGAAATCCTTAGATAACTGCAGAGAAGCCAGAAACATCTGTTCTATCTTGTACAAAAGAGTGGATCTGCCAGAAAAAGTCAAACAAGGCTGTGATTAACCAAATATCAGTACTCTCATTTAGTTCTTTTGTAAAAAAATTTTTCTCTAAGTTATTAGTCTGTTTACATTTATACACAGAAATGCCATATCTCCTTTATGCCCAGGAGTCACAGTTTCAATCCATCATATGTCAGTGGTAGTGTTGATGGTATTGACCAACACACGTCCTTTTCTTCAGAAAAAAACTTAAAAACACATATTCCATCATTTATAAATTTACATGGGTTTGTTGTTTATAGATTATGAATTTCTATGTGTCTACATATCTCAAAGATATCAAATATTTATTGGGATAGTTCACAGTCTAGTCCACATTCTTCTTTGGATAATTATATTTATGAAGTGACTTTGGAAACCTCATAGAAATCATGCTCTTTACTTTGCATATCTCACATTGATATTGAAATAAGTACCATGTGTTAATTTTTTTAATGTTGAAAGCTAATCCTCATATGAAAATAAGTGCTATATACTACCAAATATGAGAAAAAAATATATAGAAAAACATAAATTGTACCATATAGGGCAGGTTTTCTCTGGAAATCTAAGAAATGTATTACACCTAGCTCAGTCCTGTATTTCCAAGCTGAATTTATTTTACTTAAATAATAATAACAACTCTACTACTCATGTTGCTATAAAATTTTACTGAACTATGGCTTTAAGAAAGACAAAAATGCCTATTATTCGGGTCATGTACTTAATGCTTCATTGGTCTTGAAACTCTAATTCTCAGGACTTCAAATTAGATATGAGAATTAGGAACACTACGAATGTTTTTTTTTTTTTCAAATAAACAAATATAAAATTCTCAGGACTTCAAATTAGATATGAGAATTAGGAACACTACGAATGTTTTTTTTTTTTTTTTCAAATAAACAAATATAGTTGCCACCAATGTGAATATTTAGTAGTATTCAGCTACTTAAAAAGTCTCTGCTAAGTCTTCATAAATATCATTGCAATTTAAGGGCTGAAAGCTGGGTGAAACAAACTCACAATAGAGAATTGAAGGCTGGTAAGAAAAAAGGGAAATGAAGAAGATGGTTGTTTTTGTTTTGTAGCCTTGGGAGAGAAAAGGAAGCTGAGCCAAGAGAAAATCCACACAAAGCACATAGAAGGGGAGGGGGCTGCGCCATGAGCAAGTGCTGACATAGTTTGTTAAAGCACGTGGGTGTGTTCCATGGACTATGGAGATGCTATGACACACTGCAGGAGACAGAAGAGTATAAAAATTCAAGCCTGTGCAGTGTATGTGAGAATTCTCCCACTGAAGGATGACATAAAGTTGTTACACATTTCCAACTCAAGCAGCTACGCTTTTTTGCATTGCTAAGGGCAAGATGAAATGACTCCTTATCTCTGAAAGTGAAAGCTGAGAGAAATATATCATGCATGTCTCATATATGTTGGTATACAAGTCGTGCAGGATTTTGCAAGAATATTTAAAGAAAATACGAGTAGTTCTCATCATGAATGTACCAGAAGTAACCCATGTTATCAAAAGCATGAGAAGCACATTGACATCCTTGAGAAGAGTTCAGGGATTTTAAGAACAGTAAGTTATTGCTGCATTCACAGAATCTAAAACTTTAACTAGATTCAAGTATATATTATTCAGTATTTAGATGAACCAGTATTTTCCTTTACAAAATAATTTATTTCTTCCATTAAGCTGAAACTTTATTTTCTGTGATTGACTTCCCATTAATACTAAAAGAGCACTTGAATATAGAATAATATTTTGAGTATCTCTTCTTGGGGGAGTTTTGTCTTATTGGCTAACCCAATACTTCAAATTAGTGGCTTTGGTACATTCTTTTTTAATACCAGAAAATTTACAATGTTTAGAAACAAACCTTTCTTTTAATTGATTTTTTAAAAAAATAAAGCTATGCAATATAGATGCATAGTTGTTGTTTACTATTTTTTATACAAGTGAGTGATATTTTCTCACTACGTACTCAACATTTGCCAGTTTAATGATAGCTTTAGACAAAAGCATTGGCCAGAGTTCAAATTCATAGGTTGTAGCTGGAAGTAATAGGTTGTTATCCTCATCAAATGGCAGAAAGTCATCAATAGTTATCTTTCTCCAGCAACCCTAAAAATAAGAACAAAAAAACCCATCAATGATTTATAGCATTTTTTCTCATACATCATTATATATTACTGACATTATTTACTGCCTTATAATTTTAATTTAGTATCTGACATTTAAAGACTGAGATACTGGTTTTCAATACTACTCTGGCTGAGCATTTTAGCTTACTATTTTATTTAACATAATTATAGTATATCTATATCTATATCAATACTATCCTTATTTATGAGGTCTTGTGAGTACATTTTTGGGTACCCCATTCCTACATAATGCAGTAAATTAAAGTGTTCCAAATAGCAGAACCAAAACGTGGATAAGCTTGGGCACAATTTAGTACACTGTATAGTCATAATACAAATGATTCAAATATAACTTTAGTAATTATTGCTTATCCTGATATGCACTCACTGATCTTACACTTCCAATTCCCACATTACTCCTACTCTTAATTAAAGATGTGATTTTTTAAAAATGAAGTAAATTAATATATTATTTGATAAAATTATTACATATTTATCTGCATGCATATTTCTTCATAATTAAAAGGATGAAACAAATAACATTAATGCTTGTAAACTCAAATAAAGGGTTTTTTTTTCAACTTTGGTTTCATATGCTAAATTTTATTATGAATCTATTCCTTTGCCAACAAATATCTTCAGCAGTGGTGTCAAGCATTGTGAACCCAAAGATCTGCATAACATATGGCCTGTACCACTGAATTACTTATAGTTTAGTGGAGAAAGGCACATATGCAAACAACATAGAGTACTGTATGTTTAAAGTGCTTTAGGACCAGAAAGAAAAGTGTGACTAATTTTGCTGTGGGGAAGTCTCAAAAGAAAGTGACCTTTGAATTGAAGATTTCAGTAACAGCATATTTTTCTCAGGGGAATAGAAGCAATAAGGTGAAAAATGTTTTCTTTGTGTGACACTTGCAACCTTGAACTTTATATTGCCTTATTTAGTGGTTATAAGTCTTTTTCTTTTTTCCTTAACAGATGATGTAGGGCAAGAAAAGTTTAAAGACACAGGTATTTAGCCACCCCCCTCCTAATTTTGGAATGAGCAAAAATAATACAGAGAAATAAATCAAATACAAAAGGACAAATATTGTATGATTCTATTTATTTGAGATACCTAGGAAAAGCAAGTTCATAGAGGCAGAAAGAGTAGTTATGAGGAGTCGGGGGGAAGGGAAAAAGGGAAGTTATAATTTAATAGGTATAGAATTTCTGTTTGGGATGATGAAAAATTCTGGAAATAGATGGTAGTGATGGTTGTATAATATTGTGAAAATACTTAATGTAACTGAATTGTGTACACTTAAATTGTTAAAATGTTAAATGTTACATTATGTATATTTTACCACAATAAAAAAATAGCAATAGAAGTTCCCTTTCTACAGTTTACTTTTCTATAAAAGTTTTGAAGGGGCAGCCAGTCCTCTGAAGGTAATGTTTTAAGCAGCCATAAGAACTTAAGTCAGACCAGTTCAACAAATATCAGCTGCTTTCAGATTATCAGCGATATCATTTTTAGATTGATAGATTTAGATTTAGCATTTTAGAATGCTTTGATTACTAAACATCATTAAGCTATACACTTTAAATGAATGGACTGTATGGTACATGAATTGTATCTCATTAAATCTATTCCAAAAAAAGAGAATACACAGGGATGAATATTTAGTATTACATACATTTCCAACACATAATTTAACTAGACATGACAATTTTCTTGGGGATTTTTTTTTTGATTCATTGATATTAATATATTGGTCGGTGGCTTCCTTCAAATTTATAAAGAAAATAAATATTATATATATATGTACACATATATACACACACTTGTGTGTGTAGATATACTTATGTGTTTGTGTGTGCCTCCATTTTTTTGTTTGCTTCCAAAATTTGTATGTTGAAATCCTAATAGTCAACGTTATAGCCTTTGGAAAGTGATTAGGTAAAGAGGGTGGAGCCCTCATGAATGGGATTCATGTCCTTGAAAAGGACTAAAGATGAAGAGACCAGGGACCTCCCCCTCTGTCATGTGAGATTACAGTAAGAAGATGGCCAGCCATCTATAAACCCATAAGCAGGCTTTCACCAGACACCAAATCTGCTGGTGCTTTCATCTTGGACTTCCCAGCATCCAGAACTATGAAAAATAAATTTCTGTTGTTTATAAACCACCTAGTATATGGTATTCTGTACATATACCCCAGTAGTATGCTTTGCCCTCCTTGGTTGGTGCTAAGAAGACTGTTGGATAAAGTTTTATCATTTGAGTAACAAACAAGAGTAGCCCAGCAGAGAGGATTTATAAACTAAATCAGTATTTAAAACACAGACTGCAAATTTGAGCCAGGATGGGTATTCTGAATCTAAACAGGTTGACTACCTACTAAAATAGAAAATTAATTAGAATCCAGAGTTGTAAAATATAATCCTCAAAATGTCCAGGAAACTCTTCAAAATTACTCATCATACCAAAAACCAGGAAACCCTCAATTTCAATGAGAAAATACAGTCAACAGACCACAACACCAACATGACAGAGAGTTTGGAATTATTTAATAAGAAATTTAAAGCAACTTATAAAAACACTCCAGCAAGCAATTACAAACACTCTTGAAATGAATTGAAGAATAGAAATCTCTGCAAAGAAACAGAAGACATAAAAGAGGAAAAATGGAAGTTTTAAACTTAAACTAAAAAACTAGAAAAATAATGTCATGATTTGTATTTTAAGAACAGTGTTCTGCAAATTTGATAAATAAATATGTCACTAGTTGAGAGATAGTTTATTTAAAATGCAGGATTGCAGGTTCTACCCCAGAAACTCTGACTCCAGAGGCCTGGGGTGGGGTACAATAAGCAGGTTTAAGAAGCACGGTAGATGGTGTTGATGCTGGGGCTTTCTGCACTCCACAGTTTAAGAAACTGAATTCTATAACGATATTATGCTTAAAAACTATAAAGGTCAAACAGAAATAAAAGCTAACACATTTTTATATAAATATAGTGATAGCAACTAGGGAAAATTATCGGTCGAGTATGTGTTTTTTCTGTTTATCAAAAGCAAACAAAAGCATAGAAACACTCAGAAAAAGGCTGGCAACAGCAATACATATTTCAAGTGGACAGCAATGACTGAATTGTTTCTTTCAGGGAGCCAAAGGAATACTGAAATTGGAAAGTACCTGACCTGATGATAATGTGTCCCAGTATCAGCATTACTACTGCCAGGTGAAAGAGAGAAAGTAGCTCTCTGTTTTATAACTTGGGTCTTAATGCTACTCAATCAATTTTTATCTGGCTGATGTCAAAGAACTTGATGTAGTTTATATAGAATCTGAACTGGAAATAATGGGAATAGTTTTATGGGAAGAATACTGTTTTATAACTTGGGTCTTAATGCTACTCAATCAATTTTTATCTGGCTGATGTCAAAGAAGTTGATGTAGTTTATATAGAATCTGAACTGGAAATAATGGGAATAGTTTTATGGGAAGAATAATATGCTGGTGTGAAAATCAGAATTTTAAATGTCATGCAGAGAGGCTCTGTGAGGTTGATGTGCCTCGAAGAAGTGACAAAGGTAAATGCTTCATTGGACAATGGAAGAGGGGGAGAACAATATTTGTAATAAGGCAGAGAAGGAAAATCAATCCCCAGTAAGAAAGATAGGGAAGCATCAAAAAATCAAAGAAGAAAAACAGTGGAGACTGAAGGTGAACAGGAAATGAAAGGGGAAAGAAAATAAACAAAGGGCATAAGACAGGTCTGCAGTGTGTCATACAGAACCGAGCAATAGAAGGTAACAAAGCATATTCTTATGAACAAGTTTCCTAAGTATTTGCAGAGAAAAGCAAAGGATAGACATGTATGAATAATGAAATAAAATTGGAATAGAAAAAAGAAATCAAAAATTATATTTTGTGTGTGTAGAAAGGGACAAGAAAAGAAAAAAAAAGAATATAGTATATTTTGTCAGAAAGAATTTACTCTAATCCTTTACTAGTGCTAATATACACATAGGTATTGATTCAGCCCTACTAGCTGGGAATTTGGTAGAAAGAGGTAGAAATTTCTGCCCCTCCCCCAGAGAGCAGATTCTTACCAACCAGAAAATGAAGCAGCCACCTGTCTATCACATGCCTTCCAAAACAATTCACATGGAACCACTGGTATCTCAGTGCTCACAGCTTAACAGCATCTCACACAAGCCATTCCTTAGATTAGACCAGTGAGGAACCAGAGCAAGCCATTGGACTTGAGGTCCAATATCTGACTGCCACAATCCTAGCACTCTTCCCTAAATGGCTAAATTATCTAAAGGGATGGGCTACATCATTGGGTCAGACTGAGATTTCCAAAGTGTACTAAATACATTTTTTTTTTTAAATTGCTGAATCAAGTAGGTTTGGGTTTGTGAGGAATCAGTACACTGAAGGAGAAATAAGTCACATTTCCCTTGCAAAATGAAATGCTGTGTGAATGAATGTTTAACCCTGTCCAGAAGGAAATCTGAGAAGAAAAAGGAAGCACAGAGAGAGAGAGAAAGAGAGAGAGAGATTGAATGAGAAAGAGAGTAGCAGGGTTGGCTTAATGTTATGAAATTCTTAATATATTGTTTTGGACTCCCTCCCACCTCCAGTTCCGGCAAATGCAGGGGGATGGGAGACAAGGACCCAGGCGTTCGACCTCCTCATGCTTCCTGTGTTTACCTTCTTCTTTCTATAATCACTCAGCATCACCCACTGGGCTTTCTGCTTCTTAGTGCCACATCCTCCTGCTCACTACTCTGCACACAGTTAAAACTCTAAAGCCTACTCTGCCAAATAGGCCTCCTGATTGGTAAATAAAGGTGAGAAAAGAAATTTAAGAAGTATTATCTCTCCTAACAAAGTTTCAAAGTCTATTGTCTTGCTGTGAATATTTAAAGAATAAAAATCCTATTTGGATATTAGTGGTTATATTATCTTCTTTATCTTTACCTTCCCACTATAATGATTCTAATAATTTCTATTTATTGGCCCTTCAACATTCCCCATCCTAGGAAGATAAGTGGCTCAGGCCCATTAAGGAAAAAGTCATGTTCCTAGAAATATAAAATGGAATTACTAACTTTTTTATACTTTTCACACTCCTTCAAATATTCAAGAACATCCTTTCCCAGTGACTCAGACCAGTAAAAACCCAAAGGTGTTTAATATAACCTAGCATTGCTAAATGTGGTGTGAGTCTACTTTGCCATATTCATAAGGGGTTTTGAATTCTCTATTTGTGTTTCTTACTGTCTCATTTGCTTCCTTTTAGGCAGAGGTAAAATCTTCTTTGTGTCAGAGTAAGATTTGTTAACATGAAGACAAATCTCAAGTTTAGGACAAAGAACTGATGGGATCAGGGCCCTCAGCTGCAGCAAAAGTCAAGGGAGAAGAAAAGGACCATGGTCAAGCACTTTCTCCTGCCCATGACTCTGATACCACACACCAGAGAAAGAGGGAGGGAGGAAGCTCTGTGCCTCCATCTGCCCACCCAGCTCACCACAGCCCGAGAGTGTAGAGGCAGCAGCAGGACCAGCTTCTACCCAGAGCGGCCATGCCTCCATGGTCTGGGCAGCATCAGTTTAAAAAGCACATGGGACTGGCATCACAGGAGAAACAACCATGTTTCTTATTAATCATAAATTACATATGCAGGACAGTTTCCCTCAGTAGCCACACAACTCACATCCTGTATAAATGGCCTTACCTTGAATTAGCCTAGGTAACAGCTTGCAAGATGAATGTATTTCAATATGGAAGATGCATGAGTTTTATGCACATAAACTTGAACTAACTTACCATCCAGTAAAGTTTCACAACATACTTTCCATAGCTATTGAACAAAGGCACATGACCCTTCACAGCCTTGCACAGAGAGTATATGTGTTCCCACGGCTTCCAGGGGAGAAGTGGAGGTTCCCCTGAAGTCCCTTTAAAATAATTGCTCAAAATTCCTCCATTGAATATCTTCCACACTGCATAGATTTCACTGATAATCCATCTCATCAGCTAGAGACAAAAACCATTAGTGTTAATTGGTTACTTTTCAGATATAGGTGCTATAATTTAGGGGTTAATACAGTAAAAAAACTGCATAGATTTCACTGATAATCCATCTCATCAGCTAGAGACAAAAACCATTAGTGTTAATTTGTTACTTTTCAGATATAGGTGCTATAATTTAGGGGTTAATACAGTAAAAAATTTACGTTCAATAGTAATATTCATTTTTACATATAATTTATTCTGCATTTTGACTTCTGACCTACAGAATAAAATCACAGGTTTTGCTTTTGTTTGGGGGAAATATATTCACAAGGCAAACTAAAATGTCTAATATTAAACATGCTTTTAGCTAAAAAAGTTGTCTTTCAGAGTCAACTGTGAGTGATTTAGCATTGACCTTCCTTTGACGTTGACTTTCACATGAGTTGTGTGTGTGGGAAAGAGAGAGACAGAGACAGAGAGAAAGAGAAAGACTGAGTACTTTTGAGAGAAACGAGAGAGCTGCTGTCCTGTAAACACTGAGAAATTTGAGGAGAAAATTATCTTTTACGTTAGTAGGACCAGTTAGAGAATGAAAGAATGATGCTTGCACAGACGTGTACATATCCTCTATATCCCATATTCATATGTGCTGTTGATCTGTAGGTGCCGAAATGCTCTGTGTAAAACTCCCATGTGCCATGTTTTTAACGGGCAGCAGGCTCAGTGGGAAGGTGGGCTTCTGTGTAGGAATAGAGACCAGGATTTGAATCCTCTGCAGATCCTCCAGAGGCTTCTGCACTTGGGCAAGTGACTTCAGCCTCTCTGCACTGCAGTTCCTCCTCTATAGAATGCAGGAAATACTACCTGTTTCTCCGCGTTTTTGTAAAGAATAGCAACAAGGTGTAAGAAATCCCTGGGTCGTAGTTAGTGTTGAATAAAGCCATTATTACCTCAGTAGTATCGGATTTTTTATATCATGCCTCTCAAGTTAAACTGCCTGGTTCATAAGAAAATTTACTTGGCACTGACCTCATAAGATTTATATTTTTCTCAATTTGAGTTATACAGGAAATTCTTAAAGTTTGGCTGACAAAGGTAAAGCAGATTTCCTCTTCTGCTATCTGAATATTTCATACTTTTCTTCCATTGGAAAATGAAAAGCTAAAGTCTATGTAAGTTTAGGATTCATCAAATAGGTATATTTTAGACCATAATATAAAATATAAAACAACTCAGAGATAATTTTATACCAATCAGTATAAGCAAGTTGGAGAAATAAGTGTTTTAATTTTTAATATTGGTCAAGACATTAAAGGTAAGAAAGACAAAGTATTTGCATCAGTAATGACCATGCCCCACTCCTTTGACTGAGTCTTACAAGAAAATGATCAAAAAGCCCTTGTTTCTGATGTAACTAATTTAGGAGAGTGGAACAGACCTGCTTGTGATGGATAAAACCCAGGGTGGTGAGATGGGAGGTGGTAGGTGGGGGATGGAAAGGTGGAGAGGTAAGCCCTACCCACGCTCTCCCACAGCAAAAAGGACCTCTGGGCTGAAAACCTTGCTTGTTTAGAAAAGGTGTTGCAATCCAACTGCACCCTAAAGATTCCCCCTACATTACTAAGTCAAACAACATCACAACACCCTACTTGTGGACACAGTGCAGGGCAAGACAGACAGCAACTTTATGTCCATTACTAGGCATGTGAGTTGCATGGGAAATGCCCAGACTGTGAGAACCCAGCTAATTTGTGACCCTGGGCAGAAGAATTGGGGCATGAGCAGTGCTGATTTCCCACCATTTGCTCACTCAACTCAATTAAAGTTGCTTCATTTCCCTTTTGAATGTCTGATGTAAAAAATACTCAGTTATGGTGACTGAAATATGCCAGAGGAAGAAAAGCAAATCCTGCACAATCTCATTTATATGTGGAATCTAAAAATGTCAAACTCATACAAACATTGAGTGGAATGTTGGTTATCAGGGTCTAGAGGGCAGGAGATATAGGGAGATGTTGGTCAAGGGGTACAAAGTTTCAGTTATGCAAGATCAGATCTGAAGATCTATTTATAACAATTGGCTACATTTAACAATACTGTATTGTATCTTGAAAATTGCTGAGAAAGTAGATAGTAAGTATTCTCACCACATACAAAAAATAGTAACTATGTAAGATAATGGATATGTTAATTAGCTTGATTGTGGGGAATATTTCACAAATATCAAACCATCAAGTTGTACACCGTAAGTACATACAATTTTTAATTGTCAGCAATACCTCAATAAAGTTGGAAAAAATATATACTCAGTTATTCCAAAACTTAAAGGTGAGCAAAAGAGAAATGAAATTGTCTGGGAATTGTATAAGCAGGTGTGGAAGGCACTCTTCAATGAGACTCTAGTTCACACTTCCCTCCATACCTCACTGCAGAGTAAATGTTCATTTGCTGAAAACAAGTCAAATGTGATTTCATCCTTCACAACTACAGGAGTCTGAAATTAAAAAAAAAAAAAAGAGAGAGAGAAAGAGAGAGATTATTCTATAAGAAAAATACAGGAAATATATCTTAATGAAACACAGATTCTTGTGCTGGAAACAGGCCAAACCTGATTTCATTTCTCACAATGAGATGAATGAGAAGAAATAATAAATAAGCATATTATTCCCTAAAAAAATCCTTAGTTAGAGCTGTAGGTGACATTAATTTAATGTAATGCTGATAAAATACAGTATTTTAATATACAAATAAAATATTATCATATATTATATATGCAGATAAACTTAGCATTCATACACACAAACTGAAAGTTTAAAAAGCGATTTGAAATTTAAATTAACCACTCAAATTAAACCTGAAGCTTAGTTAACATCTGGTAGCCAGAAAAATGTCTTCATCTTGGATGAAAAATATCAGCTACGACAGCTTTTTAAAATCTTGTCCAACTTTAAATCCTATAATATTTTAAAATTAATTTGATGGTCATTACTGTGCTCCTATATATAATAAAATAAAAATAATAGGGAAAATATGACTTGTATATGTTTAAAAGAATGAGCTACAATTCATATGAAGCTTACATATTTAACATGTCACATTAACATAAAAAGTTTTGATTAAAGAATCCGATTTTTTTTGGAAAGTAATGCCATCAATGACTCTCAGTCATTAGTACAACAGTCATCGTGAAAAGTCAATAAAATAATTTCTGTTATAATTGAGAACAATTTAACCAAAACTACCTCGAAGGCCTGAATTGACTCTTGTGATCATAAATTATAAACATAGTTTATTCTGGTTTGACTGACTGTGATATAACGCTTCTAAAATGTCCATAGTTTTAGCAAGTACCAATGTGCATACAGTAAAATTAAATAGTTATTTATTAAATAAGTATAAGATATCTAAAATTTGAGGTGTTAGACTTAATAGTCACCTGCCGACAGAAGAAAAGCAGGAACTGAATTTGTCGAAGATGACAAAATACTAATGTAGACATCTCTACAACTGCATTTTTGCATCTCTATTCCCTATACCAATACCCAGGGCAGAATAAATCTTCAGACATCTTACATCTGTTCAATACAATCAATGCTGGGCCATTAATTTCTAGTTTTCAGAAACAAAGAGATCTGATCAGTCACTCTGTGATCAGAGTTTAACCCCCTTGGTTGGAATGGCCCATGTTGACTCTGACATCTTACACCCAGTACTTCAAGGTCTTTAATAACCTAGTTTCATTCTAACTTAAATCATACCCTTTGATTTTGCTCAGCATTTTGGGGTGTGTTCTAGACTAGACTGTGTTTTTTAAATTGTGGGCTGGGATTATTTAGTGATTTATAAAATCAATTTAATGGGTCAGGACTATATATACATATATATACACATGAGATGTAATAAAATAGAATTAGTCTCATACAGAAAGGTCATTATTATTTTGTGGGATTTTGGTTTCAACTTCATGTATGTTCATATTTAATGAGTCTTAATGTAAAAGGTAGCTATCACTGTGGACCTAAACATTAAAGTATGAAAAGCACTCTTCTAGGACTTTCCTACTGATCCAAACTTTCAGTTCTGGTTATTCTGGTACATATGCCAGCCTGATGGACCAGGAGAGGAGGCAGTGCAGAGGGAGAGGAAAGGTATGGAGGTGGATGGCAGCATTATGATAACATAAGTGGAAGTGTCATCAATAACAATGAATTAACTCATTTCTATTGCAAATACATTTCTCAGAACTAAGATCTGCTAAAGAAATGGTTCATAAAACTTTTCTACTTATTCAATTTACAACACTCCCACCCCATGAAATTCGTATCTTTTATTTGCATAATATGTAAATGATATACTTATATCGAGCAGAAACTGAATATTATCAATAATGCATTGATACAAAGTACATTACATAACATCACAAAATGTATATTCTGTATGTCAATGTTATCTAACGTTATACGCAATTTAAAAGCACTGTTCATCTATATTCGAGTTATTTTATTTAAAATGTCTTACAAGTAGGCTTATGAAAACACTGATGGGCAGAGATGCACTTTTTTATTTTCTCATTTTGATAAATATTTTTAAGTTTAGGTAATTTAGAAAATATAGTGGACTAATTGTGTTTTCTTGCATTAGTAGCTGTGCTGATGGAGGCTAAAACTTTCAGATATAAAATCATTTTCTGTAATCACAGCTTCAATAGATTCCATAAATGTGTGGAAGAATCAATTCCATTACAACAGTTTAACTAGCACTAAATAATTTAGCCTACTGTTTTTCTATGTATTTGATGAAAATAATAGAAGATCCAAAAAGGAAAAAAATGCGTTAGTGATAATTAAGCCCTTGGAAACACCAAATATACTCAAACTGGCATAGCTATTAAGAAGATAGACTAGTCTAAAGTTTTAACTGCTATTTAAAATGAAGGGTTCTGGGCTGATGTCCCAGTCAGAATGATTCAAGTGGTTAGTCATGGGGTCTAGAAATGAAGGTGGGCTTTGAAAAATGCTTCAAGAATCCCTGTAATAGAGAAATCCCTCTTTGGTTGAAAAACTGATGCTAAGAAACATTAGGGAAAACAGACCTCCATGCTGTCTAAGTTCATGCTAAGAAGCAGAAAGGATAGTCTGCCTGTCTGAAATTAAGAAATAGCTTTGCACAATGTTTTAGGTACTATTTGATATTTTGGAGAGAAGAAGAAAACTCAAGATTCTAAACAAAAATTCAATACTCTCTTGGAAAACAGTAAAAGAAATATTAAATTATACCGATAAACATTTATTTCTGATTTAAATGCCAAAAAGCAATTACTTTTTCTTGATGAATAACACAAGAAAAGTTACCCTAAATTGTTCCCAAAATGTTTTAATCACCAGGATCTTATATCCCAAAAGTTAATAAGTATTTTGTTTAATAGCAAAAATATTTCTTGTTTTTTTTTTTTTTTTTTTTTTTTTTTTTTATTGCTGAGTATTATTCCATGGTGTAGATATTTGTCTGTTTTCCATTTGCTCACTGAAGAACACCTGGGCTGTTTGGGGGTTTGGGTTGTTACTAATAAAACTGCTATGAACATTAATGTATAGATTATAGGGTTTTGTGTGAACATAAATCTCTATTTCTCTGGGATAAATGCCCCCAAATGCAATTAATTTATTAAGTTTTGAACCCCTTTTATGGGTCAGTTAGTGAGCCCTGGAGAAAGAATGATATCCAAATGTCTACTCTCAAATGCTAGCAATCTAGATATTTTGGTTAGCTACTATGTAAGAGTTCTCAGAATTCATAAGGAACCGGAGGGGAAATACCCTTATAACAAATAACATGAAAAGTGCTAGGATTACAAATAAAATGCTTGAGGGATATTAACCATCTGTATGGGGGAAAAAAGTTAACTAAGTTTCACGTGAGTTAATAAGGATAGGGACAAATAAACATTGTTTGATGGTTTTTATAATAATCATATTTTTACCCTAAGTTTGGTGAAGACTCAGAAATGAGTTATATTTGAGGGTATTGTCTGAGCTTTAGACTTTACAAGTGTACATGTTTATCCGTAACGTGGTTTATTGTCACAATTATGACACTGGGATAATTTTAATGAAGGCACGAGCACCTCAACATCCAGCCAGATTGTCGAAAGAACTGAAAAATTGACTGAGGTTTCCAGGAGCTCTGTTAGACTGCTGGGGTCCCCTCACATTGCTTTTTCCTTTTTCTTGAAAATATTAATTTAGTAATTTTAAAGTCCCCTATCTGACAATTCCAAAATCTGAGTCACCCGTGGATCAGTTTCTATTTACCTGATTTTTTCTTCTTGGTTTTTAGTCACTTGTTCTGTTTTTCCTCATGCCTAGTAATTTTTGATTGAATGATACACATTGGATATAAAGATTAATGCAGGCTCTAGATAATGATGTCTTCCTCCAGATAGGAGGGTTTTATTCTCTTTTGGTATGTAGAGTATAAGACGAACATTGCCCAGTCAACACTGGGCCTCAGGGTTTCATAGGGTTGCTATAACTTTGGTTTTCCCTTACTTCATAAAGAATGCCATGGCCATTATGTGGCACTGTCTGAATGGTTGGAGTGTTTATCAGGGTCACTTGACCATCATGCACCCTAAATTCCAATCTCTGTCCATAGCACCATAAAATCTTTTCTTGTTATTTAGCCTCCAACCTGCTGCTTTTTACTGATTTTCTCAGAGGCTTGCCGTCCACACACAGAGCTTAGGAGTTGAACAAGTACCTTAAAATAATCCATGCAAAATTTTCAGATCACTTCTCTGCAGTTACCCCTTGGATTTTGGTTTAAGTTCTGTTTATTTTCGCAGTCCCAGGCAATCCTCTCCCTCTCATGCCCAGAGACACTGACACAGGCCCCCGGCCACTACACTCTGCATGACCTCTAATCTTCATGCCTGAATTTGTAAATGTTCTTGAGAACAAAAACAACAACAACAAAATCCCAAGGAGAATGTGGAACTTACCTGTTTGTGATTCCCTTTCCTCCAGGATTTGAGCCTCTTACATTAAACATTAATGGTAATCTTTCCACATCATCTTGCTTCAGGTGTATTTCTTATCTCTACATTACAGTTCTTCACCATATCAGGGTACTTCAAAAAGTTCATGGAAAAATAGAATTAAAAGATAATACAAATCTTTCCACGAGCTTTGTGAGGTACCATCATATACATTTCAATTTGGTTCATCCATCGTATCCTTCAGTTGCCTCTACTTAGCTGAAGAAGTAAGACCTTACTCTGGACTTGAGGCTGATTTTCTGATGACTAACCAACATCTATGGAGTGGTCTTCTGCAAAACTCCAAGGATGTCTGCTATAGTTGGATGCTTAAGACAATTAACCCTGGTAAAATATGAATGTTGCAAGTCAGGGCTGAGAGCTACCATGCCACCACATCATAGAGATGCCATCACAAGGCTTGGACACTGTCCACCACTCACTCCAGTGGAGGGGTTGTTGCTTTATAAGCTGTGAATTCTTCGGTTGTGGGACAGGACTAGGAGTGGGGAGCAAGGTTCTATCCCAGATTTTAGAACTTTGCACTCTAGTTAGAGCAACTGCTCTCCTACATTTGAAAGCTGTAGTGGCAGAATGGGATGGTGGCTAAGGGTCTGCAGTGTCACACTCCCTTGGATAGGCCCGGTTCATAGCACAAGTTGGTCTATTGCTTCCCTAACTATGCAGTCTTATTGAGCTCCTTAGTCCAAGGGCCCCAGCATCTACTTTGGGATCTGATGTTCAGCCAGCCTGATTTGTATACACTGCCCCAAATGAAACGAACAGAAGGAAACAAGTTCACTTACTACTGCTCCAGTCACTCTGGTTCTCCTTAAATGAATGTTCTTCCAGCATACTTGCCTTTGCTTTATAAACACGGATAACTGCCAGAATTTTATACTCGCCTTTCTAGAGATTTGTAAGATGTTTTTTTTTTTTCATAGTCATCTTATAAAGGCATGCTTGCACTCCAAGCTCCCTAAAAAGTTCTTATTTATATCCTTTTCAAAATTTTCAAGCATTTCTGCCCTTCACTTCCCTGTTGTATCTTCACAATTTGGAGTGACTCATCTCTAGGTCTTTTTCAGAGCTCAACTGACCAACTGAGGATTTCCTGATACAAATTCTGAAAGCTGCACACACACACACACCAGAGCTCAACTGACCAACTGAGGATTTCCTGATACAAATTCTGAAAGCTGCACACACACACACACGCGCACACACACACAAACACACACAATCTCTGTAAGTTTTGAATTGCTGCTAAAAATACATAGGATATGACCATTTTCATTTGAACCTGGAGAGTTCAAAAACCCTTTGCATCTAAAAGTTCCATAATCACTCTACATCACTCTAGGTATGGTACAAAGAATGCATCACCTCTCACATATCTAATTTGGAAATTGTTTGAGTTCTAAAAAAGTCAGCAATTGGTTACCTTTATTAAATGTCTTTTGTAAACAACTCATTGATATGAAGTATGTAGCTTGTGATTCTATATTTTGTGAACAAAATTTAAATGTTAATATTTGCCATTTCAGAGTGTTCTGTGCAAAGAAGGACACCAGAGTTCAACCTAGCCATACTGGCAGGTTTGTTTGTATTTTGAAAATTATAATGTGTTCTATACATTTTTAAAATGAACTGCAGCACCAAATAAATAGGTCATATTTTGAATGCAATCCAGACCCAAATGTTCAAAGAGGCAAAAGAATCTAAAATAATATAATTGGAAAATGTAGGAACTCCACATAGCTTCAATATGAAGGATGCACCATGTTCACATGACCAAAATTAAACAAATAGCCACTCAGATTTTTACACACATGTCTTTGGGGGATATTAAGAGAGATCCAATTCTTATCTCACAGTAACATCCCTTTTACAAATCATCTTTCCTATAACCTCCAGTTAACAGCTTACAAGTCTGCTGTGGACTTTCATTCTCTAAACCACCCTCTCTAAAAGCCTGGTTCCCAATTCTGTCCAAAATCTGTTGGTTAACCTGTTCTATATCTTAATTTCCCCTTTATTTCAATATGACTTTTTGGTCATATCTCTTTCCTCCCATTTACCCAAATGTGATTCACCAAAGCTCAGGACTAAGACTTGGAAAGTCAAGGTGGAGGCGGTGGGTGGGGATGCAGGGAGGGCAGGTGGACGAAGACAAAATTTCTCTTTTAAATGGAGATTGTGGGGAAGAAAAATGAGTATACTCTCATGTTAACAAATCTTATTCCATTATGAAGCTTAAAATGAAAATGAAATCCAGTCACATTCAAGTCTACTTACAAACACAGGGCTTTTCCCTGTTTTGTCCTTTTCTTTTCCACCTTTGCCTGCATCCCACTTTTCTGCATTTATGTCAGCTTCACTCCACTCTGGCCAGATTGGGAATTTCCCTTTCTTCTGTTCAACAGAAGTAGGTTGTACATAACTGTCAAAAGGGTACAGACTAGTGAGAAAGAGAGTGGATGGGTTAATTTTAATTAAAATCTCTGAGCTAAAATATCGAATTAACTGCATGATATAAATTTAATTATCTTACTGGCAGAATCTTGTTAAATACATTTTTCAATGTCATACCTGTGGCCAGACAGTTTCCATGTTAGGTGTCTAAAGATTAAAATGACCCCAAAGAGATTAATCTATAAGCAAATTTTGAGCATTAGCTACTACTTACTGATACAGGACATTAAAAAATAGATACAGAGTATTGTCTGTTATTATAAACACAGAAGAATATTTATGTACAATTCACACTTAAAGAAAATCCTTCACACTTACAATAGCAATAGCTTTTGGAATATCAATACAAATATAAATTTTGATTTTTGCTCATGTAAAAGTACTAGGTGATTATTATTTTAAAAGAAAACTGTGATAAAGAAGAAAACATACCCACCCCACTCTAGATATGACATCGTTAACAACTTTATATCTTCTCAGACCAATATACAGGACATAGATTTTTTCTTCAAAAATAAAATCTTTCTGCATATTTTTTACAGACTGCTTTTTCCTACTTATCAGTTTATTGTTAATATTTCTCAGGTCCATAAGTGTTTATCTAAACACAAATTTAATGACTGCATAATATTCCAATGTATGAATACACTACATTTCATATAACTAAAGCTTCTATAGTTGGAAAATTGAGGGTTTTAATTTTTAATTTTTCACCTTTATAAAAGACTATGTTGGCTGTCCTTAGAATAAATTGTAATAAGGAGTCTTACTCTATTAATGTATATACATAAAGTTTATGGCATATTTTGATCAATTTTTTACAAAAATGTTGGAATTGGACCTGTTTTCTAGTCTCACCATTAGTATATTATAGTTATTATATCCCTAAACCTTGAATATTACTTTTTGTTTATTCTTATGAATTTTTAAGTCTAAAATAGAACTTTGTTTAATTTTTCAAGTTTTAACTACTTGGGAGGCTAGAACCCTGGGACCCTGCTCCAAACCCTGGGACAAGCAGTTGAAAAAAAAAAAAACAAAAAACCAGACTAAAATCTCTACCCTTTCAGAGTTCATATTCTAGTAAGTTCTAGATACAAAATAAACAGCATAAATTAAGTAAAACATATAGAAATATATATATATATATATATAGAAATATAGAAATATATATATATGTTCACTTTGCTAAGGTGAAATGTAAAACAAGGGAGGGGAACTGAAGAATTAAAGTAGTCAATTTTTAAAACAATAGTTAAGGAAAGTGTCTACAATAAGGTCATATTGATATAAATAGCAAAAGAAAGTGATAGATCAAACTATGTGTATATCCACGTGAAGAATGTTCCAGACACAGGAAATAGCAAGTGTACACAGCAAAGAAGATTCAGAGAACATGCTGGCTTATTCTAAGAATAATATGGAGGTCAGTGGGGCTGAAGCTAAGAGAGTGGAAGGAGAGGTGAAGGAAGATCATTTCAGAGAGGTAACTGGCGATGCCAGGATTGTAAATAAAGCTGATCTAAGCCTAGGGATTGGTGTTGGTCTTTAGTCAGAGTGACACAGGAAGCCAAAGGAGGGTTCTGAGTGGGGGTACAATGTGATATTACTAAAATTTGATAATTATTCTTGTTTCTATATTGAGCAGAGACCGAGGAAGATAAAGGAACAACGTAGAAAGCTTTGAAGTAAACGGTGAGAGCAAATGGGTATTTGGACCAGGTTGGTAACTGGAGAGAATGCAAGAAATAGTCAGATTTTGTGTTCATTTTTAACGTTCAGCAAGTAGATAGAGTATGCATTTCCTGACAGGAGACCATGGGGTGGAGCAAAATTGAGGTGGTGGGATAAAGAAAGCAGTTCAGTGTTGGACAAGCTGTTTTAGATGCCTAAAATACATCCAAGTATGATTCTGAGGTTTGAGAGGAAATAAAATGGACTACAAATGAAACTCTGAGAGTCATCAGCATTTAGGTGGTATTTAAATTCTGAAGATGGGATGATATCACCAAGAAAATGACTACTTAACGACGAGGCGCTCCCAGGGATGCTATTCAAAACACCTAACAACTAGCATGGACTGAGCACTGACCAATCTAAATGAGGCCTGGCCACCATGCTGGGTCAGTGTCTTCAAAGCCTCCTGCTATCCAGACTTTATTTATTTCTCACTTTTAGTGGTGGGGGCAGGGATGTAAAGTTTTCAGGATGGGTCAGGGACTCAAGGCAAGAGGCAAAAATGTCTCAGTCTCAGAGTTATTGGTAAGGTTATTGTTGAGGCTACTTACCAATAAGTATAAAAGTACTTCAATACTCTAACAGTCAGCACAGCCGTATATCTGTCCTGGTATTCTATACTTAAAGATCAGAGAGAAAAGGAGGAAACATCCAAGAAAATGGAGAAAAAAGCAGTCACTGAATGTGGTTGACAGAATAACGGCCCCCAAATATATACATATCATAGTTCCTGGAACTTGTGGATACATGACCTTCCATGGCAAAAGGGAGTTTGTTTGTGTGATTAAGATAAGTGTCTTGAGATGGTTAGATTATCCTGGATTATCTGGGTGGGCCAAACATCATCCCAAGGATCCTCAAAATTGCAAGAAGGAGACAGAAGACATCAAAGGGAAACGTGATTACTGGAGAATGGACAGGAGCAAAATTGCTGGTTGTGAAGACAGAGAAAGGATGCCATGAATAAAGGAACATGGGCAGGTGCAAGCAGCTGGAAAAGGCAAGGAAACGGATTCTATCCTAGAGCCACTAGAAATGAACACAGCCCTGCTGAAACCTTGAGGTTAGCTCAGCAAGACCATTGTAGACTTACCTCCAGAATTCCAAAACAATAAATTTGTGTGGTTTTAAGTCACTAAGTTTGGGGTATTTTACTATAGCAGCAATAGGAAACTAATAGAGTAAGGTAGGAAAAACACAGTAGAAGGTGATGCCTGTGGAAACCAGCTGAAGCAATTTTTTCAAAAATGAGAGAATGCGCAACAGACTCAAACACTGCTAGTAGATCAAGCAAAGATGAAGTAAAAACAACTAAATGCTAAATTTATCAACAAGGAGGTTAAAGTCTCTCTTAAATATCACTTCCTGGGGGTGAGGGCTGGCAGAGGGACTTTCCTGAACACCTGTCCATTAAAGCAACACTCACCTCTGTGCATCCTTTCATATTGCTCTATTTTTATAGCAATTGACAATTCCCTCACTAATACTTTATATATGTGCTTATTGTGTGTCTCCACAAGTAAGTTGGTAAGTTGTACAATTGTAGGAACATTGTTTTTTTTGTTCATTTCTTCTATCTCCAGCAACCAGAACAGTGTTGGGACAAGGTAGGAAATCTATCATCTCTTTATATGAAATAAAAGAGTGAATGTCTTTATTCTACATTTGTATAATTTCTAATGAGAAATGTTTTCAATTTTTATGTGTAGGTAGAGATTGATCAGATGTTCAACAATCCTGTTTTCATTTTTTCTAGTTTGGCTGGTACTGTGTGATGGTGTCTTGGAAAAAAGAATGTGGGTAGATATGTTGTGTCCCATGTTCAGGCTCATAGAACATTCTTTGAGATACTTCTCACTTCTTCCTGCTTGATGTGTGGCTGAATCCTGTGTGGACCACCTACAAAATGGTGATATCACAAGATAGAAGTAGCCAGGAACCCTTAGTCAGCACATGCGAAGCCACCACCAAACACCTGATCAGACTCTGGTATGAATGAGAAATATCCTTTGTTGTGTAAGTCACTGAGATTCGGGGATTGTTTGATATTACAGCTAGCATTGAGTACTAGCATTGATTGATATAAAGACTGTAATCTTTCTCTCAGGATTTGGATTTCCTCTTTTTTACCTTTAATCATTATAAGCATACACATACTACATTATTTGCAGATTATTTTTCTATTGCCTTAAATTTGTAACAAATGACTTGCCTGTTTATTATGACTTTTGCCTATCTTTTTTATATTCTGCTGTATAAGTTCATCCTGATAGGGTTTTTCTTCGTCTCCAGTGCCCTTTCTCCAAGGCAATCCTGTGCTGAAAGAATGTTCTTTCAATATAATATTGTTTTCTTTTGTAAGAAATGCCAAATGAATAAGCCATCCAGGAACCAATAGATACTGTAAAAGCAAGTCTCAAACCTGTGCAAGTCTCAGTCAGAGTGTCCATTTCTCAAGAATGAAATAATATTGTTTTCTTTTGTAAGAAATGCCAAATGAATAAGCCATCCAGGAACCAATAGATATTGTAAAAGCAAGTCTCAAACCTGTGCAAGTCTCAGTCAGAGTGTCCATTTCTCAAGAATGAATTTTTTTTTCAGCCTGACATAAGGCAGAGAAAAGTAGCTTTCTTATAATCTCCCTGCACTTAGATGGATTTTTCTCATTCACCTTTATAAAGAGAAACTCATGGAAATCCATGCCTTTATCTAACGTTGGAGAACTTTCTTCCTTCACTTGGCTCAAGAACCTTGTCCTGCAAATGTTAAAAGATTCCAGTTTCAAAAGACTGATAAGACTTTCTTCAGAGCCATGACACTCTGTTCTTCAATTTCTTCCTCATTTCTGGATCCTGAGGATTTTTATTCTTTATATAAGTATTTCTAGGTATTATAATTACTTTTTAATCTCAATTCATTATCTTGGTGGAAAAAATGTCCAAGAATATATAATCATCAAGGAGTGTTCCTAAGTAGCATGTCAGAATATATAAGAGGTAAAGATGACTAGAGTAGGTTTCATGGAAAAATGGAACTTTTTTCATAATGTTAATAGAAAAATCAAGACAGGAAGTAGCACATTATAATGTGTTTTATTAAGCTTTGGTATAAGCCTACAGATACAAAGAAATTGATTTTTAATTTTTTATTACTATATTTATAATTATACAATGCAATCATTTTGAAATGGTAGTTTTGTATCCATCAAAATCATTATAAAGTTACCTCATTCAGGGCACTCAAAATCCTAAAATCTATTTATTTATAAAGGAGATCTTATTTCTTAAAATATAATGGCTCCCCTAAGATTATGCTTTCCTTTCCTCTTCATTCTGCCAAGTGTAAATGTTCTAGCATCCTCCTTTAGGCTGTTAAGTTTTATCAATAATTGGCCTACTTTCC
>NW_007730083.1:88649-90710 GCF_000696425.1 Galeopterus variegatus | reverse complement strand
GTAAATGTTCTAGCATCCTCCTTTAGGCTGTTAAGTTTTATCAATAATTGGCCTACTTTCCTTGAAACACATCAAATCTGTTTCCATCTGTATTGAAGATTACTTAAAAACACTCTCCTAGAGGTGTCTTACACCAACCCAACAAGATCATCAAATGTGCTATGCACACAATATAAAGAATGCTCAAACACAGCCCAATGTCAAATATGCTGTAGACTTCAAATGGCCATGTAAAATGTTGCTTTTGAAACTCTCAGCACAGCATGACTTTGAAGTTTTCTGGCAGAATGTACCTGCTGCTCTAGCATGGTTGGAATCCTTTGAGTATTCAAAGCACATTATTCCTGTCTCATCAATTCTGAGAATGAGATCATTTTAAAACACAAAAGTAATCCAGGAAGATTTAGGAACTGGGAATACTAGGAAACAAAGCTTGCCAAATTTAAGAAAATTCAAACTTGGGACACTGAAAAATCAAAGTTATTCACAGAGTTATTTTATTCACATAGCAATATACCCTAGTAGTAGTAAATGATTTAATTTATTAAAATTACAAGTTGCATAAAAGATTTCAAAGCTAAATATATTATCTAAGTAATAGATAATAGATAATAGATAATAGATCCTGAGATCTTCAGAAGATCACCCATAAGTATTTATTAGGATCATCCAGCAAAGTATTTATTAGCAAATGTGCACATGGGGAATCTACTCCAGGCCAGAGAAAAAAAAGTACTGCAAAAAAGTGGAGGACTCATAGAAATCCAAGACTATTCTTATTGCTACTATACCCATGGGACACTGGGAAAAGTATTCAGACATATTTTGCTTCAGTCAGGGAGAATAATTGGCCCTGTATAAAACATGATTCTGGTTCCAATTAGCAAATCTTAAAAGCTAGATATGAAAGGATCGAGCTGTTTCCAAGCAACCAAACTACATCTCAGAAAAAAGCTCCCCATATTTATAGGACTACAAAAATATCCATCAAGGTAAAATAACGATGTTCGCCATGCAATCAAGCATGAGAAAAAAACACGAATATAAAATTGATGGAGAGAAAAAATAATGGATTGAATTAAACCCATAACTGACAGAGATGTTAAAATTACCTAATTAGTATTTAATATAGTTATTATAGCTCTAGTCCATATTTTCAAAATGTTAAGTAGTGACAAAGAAGATAAAAAAGACGGCTGAAATACCTGAAATGAAAACTAAAATATATAACAGGAAAAAAATATGCAAGAAAGGTATTAATTAAAGGTAGATTAGACAATGAAGGAGATGAATAAGTTTGAGGAGATAAGAAATAATCCAAAAGAAAAAAAAGAATTAAAAATGAACAGAGCATCAGTGACCNATCAAAATTCCAATGACATTTCTCTCAGAAATGGAAAAAACTATCCTAACATTTATATGGAATAATAAAAAACCATGCATAGCCAAAGCAATTCTGAGCGAAAAAGAAATAAAGCTGGAGGTATAACACTACCTGACTTTAAACTATACTACAAAGCTATAATAACAGATACACAGATCAATGGAATAGAATAGAGAATCCAGAAATCAACCCATACACCTACAGCCATCTGATCTTGACAAAGGCACCAAGTCTATACACTGGGGAAGAGACTGTCTGTTCAGCAAATGGCACTGGCATAACTGGATATCCACATGCAGGAGAATGAAACTAGACCCATACCTCACACCATATACCAAAATCAACTCAAAATGGGTTAAAGAATTAAATATACAATCTGAAACATTAAAACTTCTTAAAGAAAACATAGGGGAAACACTCCAGGAAGTAGGACTGGGCACAGATTTCATGAATACGACCCCAAAAGCACTGGCAACCAAAGGAAAAATAAACAAATGGGATTATATCAAACTAAAAAGCTTCTGCACAGCAAAAGAAATAATTAAGAGTTAAAAGACAACCAACAGAGTGGTAGAGAATATTTGCAAAATATACATCTGACAAAGCATTAATTTCCAGAATATACAAGGAACTGAATCATCTTCACAGCAAAAAAAAAAAAAAAAAAAAAAAAAAAA
>NW_007730083.1:78273-88639 GCF_000696425.1 Galeopterus variegatus | reverse complement strand
ATAATCCAAAAGAAAAAAAAGAATTAAAAATGAACAGAGCATCAGTGACCTCTGAGATGACTTCTAGCAATCTATGTGTAATTAGTATCAACAAAGGAGGGATTGCAGACAGAAAAAATATTATTTGAAGAAATAATGGTCAAAAATTTTTAAAAATTTGATGAAAACTATAAACTCACTGATTCGAGAATTTTAATGAACCTCAAACTCAAGAAACATGTACAAAACCATGCCTATATGCAACATAAGAAAATAACTTAAAGGTAATAGTGAAAAGAAAATCTTAAGAGCAGTTAAGAAAACACACATACACACACACACACACATTAAATGCAGAAGAACAAAGAAAAGGAAAACAGCAAATTTCTCATTAAAAAAATGCAAGTGAAGAGTTAATGGGGAACATCATTAAAGAACTGAAAAAAAAATCCATCAAGCTACAAGTGTACATCTATTGAAAATATCTTTTAAAAATGAAATGAATATAACCACTTTTTTTCCAGACATACAAAAGCTAATAGCATTATGAGCAAAAATCTTCAACATGATAAAAAAAATTTAAAAAGGCTTTTAGGCAGAAAAAAAAAATGATGCCAGATTGAAATATGAATATATACAAAGAAATAAAAAAAAATAGAAGTAGTAACTACATGGCTATTTTATATTTAAAATATATTTGTAGTATAATTAATTACTTACACAGACACATAATGTAATGAAAGGTCTGTGACATAAAATCAAATGTATGATAACAATAGTATAAAGGCGGGGGCAAATACTATACTATTAGAATTCTGTAATTATATGTGAGCTGATATATCATAAGAGCACAGACTGTGATAGGTTAAAGATGTGTACTGTAAACTCGTATTTGGTATAGAAGTCACCAAATAAAGCAAAGAGATATAGTTAAAAGCTAACAGAGGAGATAAGTAGAAATTCTTTAAAAATTGGAAAAGATGAAGTCAAACTGTCCCTCTTTGCAGATGACATGATCCTATATATCGAACAGCCTAAAGCCTCTACAAAAAAACTCTGAGTTGATAAATGATTTCAGCAAAGTTGCAGGATACAAAATCAACACACAAAAATCAGTAGCATTTCTATTCTCCAATAGTGAACACGCAGAAAAAGAAATCAAGAAAGCTAGTCCATTTACAGTAGCCACCAAAAAAATAAAATACTGAGGAAGAAAGTTAAGCAAGGATGTGAAAAATCTCTACAATGAGAACTACAAACCACTGTTGAGAGAAATTAGAAAGGACACAAGAAGATGGAAAGATATCCATGCTCTTGGATTGGAAGAATCAACATTGTGAAAATGTCCATACTACCCAAAGTGATATACAAATTTAATGCAATCTCCATCAAAATTCCAACGACATTTCTCTCAGAAATGGAAAAAACTATCCTAACATTTATATGGAATAATAAAAGACCATGCATAGCCAAAGCAATTCTGAGCGAAAAAGAAATAAAGCTGGAGGTATAACACTACCTGACTTTAAACTATACTACAAAGCTATAATAACATACACACAGATCAATGGAATAGAATAGAGAATCCAGAAATCAACCCATACACCTACAGCCATCTGATCTTGACAAAGGCACCAAGTCTATACACTGGGGAAGAGACTGTCTGTTCAGCAAATGGCACTGGCATAACTGGATATCCACATGCAGGAGAATGAAACTAGACCCATACCTCACACCATATACCAAAATCAACTCAAAATGGGTTAAAGAATTAAATATACAATCTGAAACATTAAAACTTCTTAAAGAAAACATAGGGGAAACACTCCAGGAAGTAGGACTGGGCACAGATTTCATGAATACGACCCCAAAAGCACTGGCAACCAAAGGAAAAATAAACAAATGGGATTATATCAAACTAAAAAGCTTCTGCACAGCAAAAGAAATAATTAAGAGTTAAAAGACAACCAACAGAGTGGTAGAGAATATTTGCAAAATATACATCTGACAAAGCATTAATTTCCAGAATATACAAGGAACTGAATCATCTTCACAGCAAAAAAAAAAAAAAAAAGAAGAAAAAAAGTAACCCAATTAAAAAATGGGCAAAGGAGCTAAACAGGCATTTCTCAAAGGAAAATATACGAATGGCCAACAGACACATGAAAAAATGCTCAATGTCACTCAGCATTCGGGAAATGCAAATCAAAAGCACACTGAGATACCATCTCACTCTAGTTACAATTGCTAAGATCCAAAAAACAGTGAATGATAAATGCTGGTGAGGTGGTGGAGAAAAAGGAACTCTCATACACTGTTGGTGGGACTGCAAAATGGTGCAGCCTTTATGGAAAATGGTATGGAGGTTCTCAAACAATTACAGATAGATCTACCATATGACCCAGCTATCCCACTGCTGGGAATATACCCAGAGGAATGCAAATCATCATGTCGAAGGGATACCTGCACTCCAATGTTCATTACAGCACTATTTACAATAGCTGAGAGTTGGAAACAGCCCAAAAGTCCATCATCAGATGAGTGGACATGGAAAATGTGGTATATCTACAAATACTCCCATTCTCAACAACATAGATGGACTTAGAGAAAATTATATTAAATAAAACAAGTCAGGCACAGAAAGAGAAATACTGCATGTTCTCACTTATTTGTGGGAGCTAAAAATGAATAAAAAAATACACAAATAAATGAGGGGGGCCGGGAAGAAGACAAAACAACCACAATTCCTTGGAAGTTGTTAAGATAAGTGAACAGATGTGAGGTTGATGGGAGGGAGGGCGGAGTGGGAGGGGGGAGGGAGGATTCGGTAAAGGGACACAAAAATCAATCACATTGTATATTGATAAAATAAAATAAAATAATAATTTATCTATAATATAACACAGGAAGAAAACAAGAGGAACATTGAAGAGACAAGACAAAAACAAAACAAATAGCAAAATGACAGATTTAAACTTAGCAATATTAATGCCTTAAATGTAAATGATCTAAACATCTCAATAAAAAGGACACATTGTCAGATTGGATAAAAAGTAACAAAACCTAACTGTGCTATCTATATGAAATTCACTTTAAATATCAAAACACAAATAAAGGAAAAAATATATACTATGTTAATGCTAATCAAAACATATATATAAAAAGTACATTTGAGAACAAAGAATATTTCCAGGAATAAAAAAAAAATGTGATTTCATAATGATAAAAAGGAAAATTCACTGAGAGCATGTAACAATCCTAAACTTTCTTGAACCCAATAACAGCTTGTTAGCACATGAAGCAAACACAAAAGTACAAGAATCAATATTCAAATTCATAAATATAGTAGAGAATAGCAAATAACGAGCCAACCAAAATTCAGTAAGGCTGTAGAAGATAAAGAATACAGAACATTATCAATCAAAACTGACCTAATTAACACTTCTAAAACACTCCATTACAACAGAATGCACATTCTTTTCAAGTGCACACAGTACATTTATCAAGATACACCATAATTTGATCTGTAAAACAAGTCTCAGTAAACTTAAAATAATTTAAATCATACAAATTATGTTCTCTGACCTAAGAAACTTACATTAGAAATCACTAACAACAACAAAAACAAAAATTGCAAAATCCCAAGATATTTGGAATCTATATAAACACATTATGATCAGCTGATGAGTTAAAGAAGAAATCAAAGGGAATTGAGAAAGTTTTTTGAATTGAATAAAAATGAAAACACAACATATTAAAATTTGCAGGATGCCACTAAAGCAATACAAAAGGCAAAATTTTTAGCACAAGAAACCTAGATGAGATCAGTCAGAGTCTCAAAATAACATACTCAGTTTCCACCTTAAGAAACTAGAAAAAGAAGAGCAAGTTAAAACCAAAGAAAATTTTTTAAAAAATGGAAATAATAAAGATTAAAGAAGAAATCCATGCAATAGAAAAGAGAAAAACAATAGAAAAAAATAAATAAAGCCAAAATTCTCTTCAAGATTATCAAAATCGGTCAATCAGTAGTCAGAGTGATAGGGATATAGGAGAGATGACACAAACTATCAATATTATATATCAAAGAGAGGACATCACTACTGGTCTCACAGACATTAAAAAATAAGAAGAAAATATTAAAAACGACATTATGTCCATATATTTGATGATTGATGAAATGGATCAATTGCTTAAAGATACAAACTAACAATTTTCACTGAAGAAGAAATGGATTGAAACGGAGATATTGACAATCCTTATATCTATTAAAGAAAGTGAACTTGTCATTAAAAACCTTATCTAAAAGAAAACTTCTGATCCAGATGGCTTCACTGGTTGTCTATTAAATATTTATTTATTTATTTATTTTCCTTTTTGTCTTTTTTTCGTGTCCGGCAACGGATCACAACCCTCAGTGTCGCGCCCGTACCGGACCGGGACCGGCAACGGAATTGCAACCCTCGGTGTCGCGCCCGCACCTCGCTCAACCAGTGAGCGGGAACTGGTCTGTATGTGGGATCCAAACCCTCGGCGGGAGCACCACCATGCTCCCAAGCAGCGCACTGTAGCAGTGCGCCACCGGGCCGGCCCCATACTAAATATTTAAAGAAGAAATAATATCGATGCTCCAGTAACTCATCCAGAATATTGAAGAGGAAGGAATACTTTCTTACTCATAACATGGCACCAGCATTACCCAAAAAACAAAACCAGACAAAACGTTGTAATAAGAGAATTAGAGTCCAATATTGCCCACGAACATAGAAGCAAAAAACTGTAAGCAGAAATAGAACAGATCAAATTCTGTGATATATAAATTAAAACACATAATGATCAAGTGGAGTTTATCCCAGGAATGCACGGTTAGTTCAACATTTGATAATCAGTCAATGTAATTCACCATATTAACAAAATGAAAAAGAAAATGCATATGATCATCTAAAAAGACAGACAGAAAATGGTTTGACAAACTTCGACACCCAATCTTGGTCTCAGAAAACAAGGAATAGAAGGCAACTCCTTCAACTTGATAAAGGACATCTACAAAAACCTGCAGCTGGCATCACATTTAGTGATGAAACACTTTACTCATATGATCAGGAATAGGACAAGGATATACAGTCTCACTTCTTTCATTTAATATTTTACTGAAGGTTCAAGCTAGTCCATGCAAAGAGAAATAAACCCTGATTGGAAAGAAGAGGTAAAACTGTCTTTATGTGCAGATGACATGATTGTCTATGTAGAAAATCTGATGACATTTAAAAAACTCCTGTAGGTGATAATTGAGTTTAGCAATGTTGAAGGATACAAGATAATATAGAAAAATAAGCTGAACTATTACCTACTGGCAAGAATTGGTTTCATGTGTGTAGATGCATGTTAAAACTTATCAAAGTACACCCTTTAAATGTGTTCAATTTATAATAAATACAAAGCTTATGCTATCTACCCTAAGTGAATTAATGTACAGTGTATGCATGTATTGAAACAACACACTGTACCCCACAAATATGTACAAGTAAATGCTAAAATAAAAAATTTTAAACAATAAAATTTTAAAAATATTAAGTATGTGCAATTTACTGTATGTAAATTTTATATCAATAAACCTGTTGGAAGAAAAGAAGGAAGTAAAAGAAAACAAGCATGGGGATTTTTAAAGGCAAATTAAGGAAATTCCAAATATCACTTAATGATAGCAATATTATCTGTTCCTAGACTCATAATATAGTTAAATTTAAATACACATTCTATACATATTTGATTACAGAGTCATATGCAATAAAACATATTTTTTCCACATATTCTGTCTTTCATATATACCCATTATTGGTAAATATGAAATTTCAAATTATACTACATAACTTAAAATTGGGAAAAGGTCAAAATTGTCTTTATATATAATGAAAGAAGTCATCCATAATTTTATTAAAATATATTTTGTAATAGTTATTAATAAAACATGAACAAAGAACTTAAAAGCACTTATTAATCACATCCCTTGCAAAGATAACCAAATGATTCTTTCTAGAAATTTTAAGTTAGTTAACAAGATTATGTAATACAATAAAAAATGCACAAGAGTTAAAAACTTTCTATTAAAACTTTAGCTGTTACAAAGGTTTAAAGCCATTAGAGACTTTCAAGCAGTAAAAAAAGCAGCTGAATCTGGTTGATACACACATAAACACACACAGGCACATTTATATATTTGCTTTACGTAGATGATTTTATGGATGGAAGTTCACCATAGGGATGTTTAAATTTCAATATAATGAGGGTCTGGAATTTTGCCATTGTTTTCTTAACGCATACTGTTCAGTGTAAGGATATGATTCTATTCATAGTCGAGGCAGTTTATTTATGCAATCAGCAATCAGTACACCTTCCTAAGTAGTGTTAGCACACCTCCTCAAAACTCTGAAAGAATCAAAATGAGTAGAATTAAATTATTGACTTAATTTGGGTAGGGGCATTCTGAGACATACTCTTCAGAAAATCAAATATGTAAGAAAACAAATTACAAATCTTTAAAAAAAAAAAAGGTTTAAATTAAAATTGTTAAAGCCAGGTTGTTATGTTATCCTTTTATACACTTGGTTTTAATAAAATGTTTTAAATGGGCATTTAATTTCAAAAGTTTAACATTTATCTTTCCCCCTCCCCCAATACACTGTGCTTGGGGTGAATGCAAAAAATAACAATATTCATTTTCTAGCTCAAATAACTTAAAACTAATGAGAATAAATACACACAATAACTAAAATGTAAAGGCAAAAGTGAAGAGGGTTGTAACAAAGTTAAAACAAAGTGCTTTAGCACAGAAGATTGGAAGAAACTGCTTCCAAGTCAACTCTGGCTTCATGGAAAAGAAGGCTTTTAGATATGGATGGAATCAGGGGTGGCCACTAGAAACATAGAAAAGAGGACGGGAAGAAGTGCAGAGCAGAAAAGTGGAAGAATTCTAACAGCACAGTAGCTCTGCATTGGGTTGATGCTGGGAGGAGGAGTGTCTGGCTCTTTATCCTGTTCGTGACACCAATTGTAAAGCTCTTTTACCTGCCTGTAATCCTGCAGACTGGGCCAACTGTCAAGCTACGGCTGGGTCTGAAGCTCCCAGACCCCTCAAACCCGTTCCAGACTGGGTCGATACCCCTTCACATACCAGGCTGGATCCCCAGGCCCCTCATATGCCAGGCTGGGTCACCAGACCCCTCACATGCAGGTCTATGAGCTAGGTAACCAGCAAACAGGTCCTTGGAAGCTATAGGTTGGAAAGCATGGTTGTATACACGGTGGCCGCCTGAGGCAGTAAATTCCAGCCAAGGTGGCAGTGCCATGCAGGCACACTAACTCCACTCCCCCACCCACAATTTGTTTGCTGAGCCACCCCCACCCAGCCCTGACTAAACTATTCTATTTTCCCAACAATCCACCCCTTCAGGGTCTCTCGCCGTACATTCTACACATTCAGAATCCTCTGCAATGTTCCCTTAGCGAGGATAAATGACCCTTACATTCACATATTATACATTCCATCCCAGTCCCAAAAGTCTTAGCTTGTTGCAGCACCAACTGAAAAGTCCAAAGTCTCATCTGAGACTAAAAGCAAAAGTCCTTCCAGCCATGAACCTGTAAAGAGTCAAAAACAAGTTTATCTACTTCCAAGAGTCAAAAACAAGTTTACCTACTTCCAAGATACGGTGGGACAGACATTGGGTACACATTCCCATTCCAGAAGGGAGGAATAGAAAGGAAAAACAGTCCCCAAACAAATCCAAAACCCAAATAGGGCAAACGTTAAGCACACTGGGGGACCTGGACCCCTAAAACATAGGGCAACTTCACTCCTACAGCTCCGCCAGCTGCAGCCCATTGAGCTGCCCTGGTGCCTGCAGCTTTTCCTGGCTGGTGCTGCATGTTGCCAGCAGCCCCATGGTTCTGGGCTCCTGGTGGCAGTCCCGCCATCTCAGCTCCACTAGACATTTCCTCAGTGGGGGTTCTCTGTGGGGGATCCAACCCCACTTTTCTGCTCCACACTGCTTCATAAATGACCTCCACAGTGGCTCCACTCCTGCAGCAGGTCTCCACCTGAGTCCCCCAGCTTTTTCATACATCTTCCAAAATCCAGGTGGAGGCTGCCACACCTCCACTGCTCTCACATACTGCTGGCCTGCAAACTTAACACAATGTGAATACCACCAAGGTTTTCAGCTTTTTTTTTCTTCAGAGGTGCTGAGGCTGGACTGCTCCAACCAGAGCAGCTGGGATGCAGGGAGCAGTTTGCTGAGGGCAATGACACCTCAGATATGCCCTCCAGGACAACTCAGTTCTCCTAGGATGGAAGGGGTGCTCTCCCAAACCTCTCAAATGCCCTCAGGACCTGTGATGGGTGGGACACCCATCCAGACTTCTCAAATGCCTTTAGGGCTTTTTTCCCATTGTCCTGGTTTTTAGCATCTGGCTGCCTAATCGCCAAGATAATGTCTTTAGCAAACAGTTTATCTGCTTCACCCTTGCATTTTTCTCTGGCTCTCTGCTTCTCTACCACATGGACAGGCTGCAAATTTTCCAAATCTTTACACTCTGCTTTCCTTTTATATTTTGGCTTTTGAATTACTTCAATCAGCTCAGCTTGCACCAGCTACTCACTCAGTCTCAGGCAGTTTTTGCAGATTCTCCAACTGTTCAAACAGCTACATTTTCCCAGTCCATCAAGGAGTGGCTGCCCTGCCCCTGTGCATATCTGCAGCTCTCCTGTAACCACTGCCACCGAGACAGGCATGTAGTAACAGAGACTAACTTTTCTGCCTTTTCACCATGTGAAAACATACTTGAAATTCTGCAGGGGCACCCGTCCTCAGGTCATCTGCTCATCTACATGTGGCACTCTTTTCTAGAGTTTACACGGCACCCATCCAGCCACCGGGTTTAAGTAGCACCCTCTGAGCCTTTTGCCTTCAGACAAATGCAACATGCATTTACTATATTTTCTCTAGAGCATGTTACACCATCCACCACTAGGTCTCATCGATGTAGTAGCCAGGGGCTCTGCCTGTTTCTGTGGCTTTACTGTCTCAATTTCTCATGCACATCAGGTTGTGCCTGGAGACACACAGTTTCCCCCAGCTCACCACTGGGTTGGTCATCTTCTCTGGTGTCGGAGGCAGGAGTGGCCAGTTGCTGCATGTTGTCCTCCAGGACATTTATCTGAGCTTGAGAACTCTGTTTTCTGCTGCAAATCTTGATCAGTTTACAGTGTAGTGAGCAGCAGTAGCCAGGCTCTGGTCAGCAGAAAAGTGGCCACCAGATACCACATGCTCAGGGACAGCCACATTTCCTCCTTCTTCCAAGGGGTTTCGGCTCCTGTACCTGGTCAGAATCCTGTCACAGACTACACCAATTGTGGAGCTACTGCTAATGTCAGAATCCTGCCAACTATGCCAATTGTCTGGCTTTTTATCCTGTTTGCGATGCCAATTGTAAAGCTCTTTTACCTGCCTGTAATCCTGCTGACTGGGCCAATTGTCAAGCCAGGGTTGGGTCTGAAGCTCACAGACCCCTCAAGGCCATTCTGGACTGGGCCAATAACCCTTCAGATGCCAGGCAGGGTCCCCAGACCCCTCACATGCCAGGCTGGGTCACCAGACCCCTCACACGCCAAGCTGGGTCACCAGACCCCTTACACGCAGGTCTATGAGCTAGGTAACTGGCAAATAGGTCCTTGGAAGCCATAGGTTGGAAAGCATGGCTACATGTATGGTGGCTGCCCAAGGCAGTCAACTCCAGCCAAAGTGGTGGCACTGCGCAGGTGCACTAACTCCATCCCCCCCCACACACAGTTTGTTTCCTGAACCACCCCCAATTGGCCCTAAGGTGAGGGACCTGACTAAACTATTCTATTCTCCTAACAAGGGGAGAGCAGAAGCTGGTTGCAGTACTATTCACAGGAGCTCTCCCTTCTTCTCTCTTACCCTCTCTCCCTTCATTCATTCTTCCTTTGTTTTAAAACATCCTCAGGATTTTATAACCCTGTCAGAGTTGGGGACCCCTCCCATCAAAGATCTGGGCAGGACTGGGGGACAAGTTGGGAGTGTGCTGAGTGGGGAGGTGGGAGGCACGGGGCCTGGGGCAGTTCTCACCTTGCTTGTAAACTTGTAGCTTCACAGAAAAAAAAAAAAAAAAAGCAGTATTAAATAAAGTAATGTCTTTTTTCCCTGGAGAAAACAGAAAAGGAGAAACATCCTATCAGCACAATGGTGTATTAAGAAGATTACCAACAGCAGAAAAACCTTGGATGTTTCCTCAGTGGTACTATCCAGAGTTAATAAGGGCCTCAAGCAGAGGATGGTAGGAAAGAAAATAAATGCAGAGCCAAGGT
>NW_007730083.1:73491-78263 GCF_000696425.1 Galeopterus variegatus | reverse complement strand
TCATTCTTTGTGATGCAAACTAGTCATCTTCTTAGACCTTGATCCAAGGTGGAATAAGCGTGTGGCTTTGTCTCAAATTTCTAATTAATTCATCTTCATTTTTCACTAGAATAGTATGCAGAAAGGACTGTGCTGCCAGTTTGTGCAACACAGCCTTAACATTTGACCCTAACCTCACCTGGTTAAATTCCCACTGGGTCTCTGGCTCATACCTGGGTCACAACCAAGCAAAACAGTTCACATTTCTTACTTTCTCTCCTTCTGCCTGTATATCCACAAGGCTTAGATGACCCTGTAGCCTTTTTAATTAATTTAATATCTAATTGCTATGAGTTAAATGTGTCCCCCAAAAGTTCATGGGTTGAAAACTTGATCTCCATTGTAAGTGACATCGTAACAGGAGATAGAAAATCCAATTATGGTATTTGAAAGGTGGGGCCTTTGAGAAGTAATTGGATCGTGGCGAACAGATTAATCGACTCATAGATGAATGAGTTAGTGGTTTAGCGGATTATCATGGAGGCAGAATGATGGCTTTAGGAGAGCACAAGAAGCAGCTCTTGCCATTCTCGCCATGTGATACCTTGTATCACCACAGGTCCCTGTACCAAGCCCCCACCAAGAAGAAGGCCCTCACCAGATGTGGCCCCTGGATCTTGGACTTCCTGGCCTATACAACTGTAGGAAATAAATTTAATTTCTTTATAAATTACCCCGTTTCAAATATTCTATTATAAGCAACAGAAAATGGACTAATACACTATCCTAGACACACGTCCTCCCCTTGAATTCAGTAAATAGCTCCTCTGAATGTTCCCTACACTCAAAAAACGTGATAATTTCTGAGTAATGCCACTGGGGGAAAAAAATGCTGCAGAAAGACTGAAGATGAAGAGCTGAGAAGCAGCACTGGGTTGACCCTGGCCTCTGAGAGTATCTCTATAGAGGCTGCGGACATGAGCCAGGTACCATGGACTGGAGGTTGAGAGGTGAGGGAAAGCGGGGCTGAAAAGGGTGAGCTGATCTTTCAAAAACCGAGCTAAAGTCATATGTAAAATTCATTAGGTCAGAAGCATGGAATAAAAATAATTACATAATATTTGTACTGTGGCATTCATTCTGACACCAGCCAAAAAAAAGTATTTATTTACTTAAAAGTGTACTATGTGTTAATTCAGCCATATAGATTAGCATGGCTATTGCTCCAGAACCTGGAATTAATTGGCTTGTACCTACCTTGGGAAGGAATGTTAACAGTAAAATTTCAAAGCATCTCGTCAGGTACTTCATTACCATGTCATGACAACATATACATATCTTCTTTATCAAAGTGAAAGTGAGAAAAATTAGTAATATTTCTATCCAATATTTCATATTATACAAATTTGTCAAAGCTATATTTATAATCTGTCTTGGGTACAGTTTTTAGTCTTTTCATCGCACAGTAAGTGGCATAAACTAATTCTTTGATTTAAATCTGCAACTTGTAAATGTGAAAGTAATGTTAAAGTCAATTACAACACTTTAAAATAAACACTTGATTGTGCCTCTATTAGCTTGCTCATCTAGAAGCATTAGCAACAATGCTATTATTTTCAAAGAATAAATTCGATTATGTTTGTAGGTGACAATGAAGTACGAATTCTACGAGTTTGTAAATTTAAATCTTTTCAATCTAACTTTTTCTACCCCTCTAATAATTCTATGGAGTAAACTTAGAGGGAACCATCTCTACCTCGAAACTAAACAAACTAAAATTTGAGTGATTAAAAACAAGGGTTCACTGCCAAAGATGATTCTTAAACCATGTCAAATTTTAGTGAATTATTAGGAAAAAATGCTCAGATTAAGATTATTTTAAAGGGAAAACTAAAGGCAGACCCTATTAAGATTAAAGGGATACTCTTATGCACATTAAACAGGGCGTTTGGGCTGAGATTTTTATACTTTAAAACATGCAACGGACATTTATATAATGTCATAACCTATGCCATGCTGCCCTGGGCACTGGGATGACTGTGACAGGCTCTGTTCCCTGTGGGCTCTCTCAGTCTCTCTGGTTCTATATCAGAGGGTATTATGGCCCAGTTGCCACACCAGGTTTCCAGTTCAACTCAATTAAATCATGCGTGCATTTATTAAATACACACTGGGCCAGGCCCTGAAGAGAACACAAAATAAACAAGGTGAGGCATTCAGAAATCTGTCACTGAATCTCATTTACACATTTTTTCCTTTCTTTTTCAGACATGGCAGCAGCATCACCTGGACATCACCATCATGCACTATGTTGCAACTGAAGCCTGGAAACTTGGCTGGTGTAGTCTCTGACCACAGTCATCTCACACATCTGCTCTGCACACCCACTCCCTTTCCATGTTCCTCCCTATCATCAGGAATGCCCAGAATCAGGCATTCCCCCATTATCTCAGACCATCACTGATGGAGTTTGGATGTGTTGTCCCCTCCAAAACTCATGTGGAAATTTGATCTCCAATGTGGCAGTGTTGGAAGCTGATTGAGTAACGGGGGCGGATGGATCCCTCATGAATGGATTAATGCTCTCCCTGGGAGAGGAGGGGTAGTGAGTGAGTTCTCACTCTATTAGTTCCCACGAGAGCTGGTTATCTTAAAGACCCTGGCACCTCCTCTCTCTTGCTTCCTCTCACCATGTGATCTGCTTGTGCCCACTGGCTGCCTGCCACTTTCCACCATGAGTAGAAACAGCTTGAGGCCCGTGCCAGATGCAGCTGTCCCAGAATTGTAAGCCAAATAAACCTCTCTTCCTTATAAATTACCCAGTCTCAGGTATTTCTGTTATAGCAACACAAAAATGGACTAATACAGTCATCCATTTCTTACTACCCTGATTCTTAATCCAGCATAAATTCCATGCAATTGTCAAACCATGTTTTCTCACTTCATAGAGTTCAAATTCCTTAACCTATCCTTCTCATTCTGCTGCATATTCACCTTAAATAATCTGTGTGCCAGTACATTCATTCGCAGACCCTCTGCCTTAGCCAACCTGGATGACTTTCTGTGCCCCAAACATTCCCATTGCCTACACTAACCTTCTCCATAACCTGTGCCTTTAGAAGTTGAGGAAGGGATGAAAGACAGCTCTAGTTGGAAGTGCTCTTCCTGCCGTCTAACTCATGCAGCCCTCGTTTTAGTAGTCTCATGATTAACCTCATCCCATACCTATGCATGAGTCCTTCTAAGATTTCCAACCAGATCTTCCTGATAAATGTAACATTACCATATACTTCCTAGTTACTTCCGTATAAATCTTACCATCCTCCCCCAACCCCCAATCCCAGGTTACAAACCCCTTGACAGAAGGTGGTGTGTTTCTCAATATCTTATCCTCTGGGACCCACCAGTGACTTGGGCATGAGAAGTGCTCATTAAATAGTCAGGAAATGAACATAAAAAGTTGGTTTTCCTCTGGGGAAATTTCTGTCACTAAAGTTAACCTTTTAAATTTGTTAATTGATCTTAATTGTTGAGGTCCACAGAGGTCACCTGGGGCAATCACAAAAGTCAGTGTGACCCTGGGTTGTTTCTTTGGCGGTTCTTCTTCTTACATCTGCTTTCAATGTGGACCATAAGGACTGGACCTGGAGCTATAAATGACAGCTACTGTGTCTTGCTTCTTTATTTTTTGTTTGTTTGTTTATTTTTCTGACTTCTGCAGGTTGAGAAATATAAGGCTTACCAATGACTGTTGAATGGTTTCATTGAACCAACACCCTCTTGAACCTCAGATAAACCAAGAACTCACTTAATTTAATACTCAATAAGATATGTATTCCTCTACATTATGTTGCTTTCGTAGAATTAGTTATAAGTCAGATTTTGTAATAGTCCTGTTTTCAAATTTCATGAGGACAAATCTATTGATCTTTTTTTAATTCTATGAAATTTATATGTGCATTTCAGTCAGAAAGATAGGTTAACTTGAGGACTACGAAGTATATTTCATTCTGCTTTTGAAAGAGGTTAATATTTCACCACTATTATGAATCTAGAAGTTTGCATGATTCTTGTTAGTTTAACAAATTATCTGTTTTTTCAATCTTGGTTTGAATGTGCTATTGGCAGTGGAACAAAATTTCGTGACTATAAACACCAAATTGTGTTCCTATCTCAAAGTGCCCGTTAGAGTTCCAAATATTTTAGTGTATAAAGTGTCTGCATTAATGCTTCTAATGACTATTAATACTTAAATTGCATACTTTTTTTTGATTCTGTTGAGTTAACCATAATCTACACATAGACCAATATTTAGTACTTCCAAGTAGATCAAATTTTTGTCTTAATATCAGTACAAATCCTTCCAGTCTAACTGGTAAGAGAATCTTTGCAGTTCATATTAGTTTTCAAATCAATTAGATTTCAAAAAAACTCATTTAAATTTGTTTAAAACTGCTAATTATCACTAGATACTGTTATGGACTGCATGTCTGTATACACCCAAATTCGTATGTTGAAATTCTTTCTTTTTTTCTTTTTTTTTCAGTTTTTTTTTTTATTTTGTCAATATACAATGTGGTTGATTATTATGGCCCATCACCGAAACCTCCCTCCCTCCTCCCTCTCCCCCCTCCCACCCAAGAATGTCCTTTCTGTTTGCTTGTTGTAACACCTTCAAAGAAATTGTAGTTGTTATATCTTCTTCCCCCTCCCCCCGTTTTTTTTGTGTGTGTGTGTATGTGGGTGAATTAATTTGTTTGTTTTTTTAGCTCCCACCAATGAGTGAGAACATG
>NW_007730083.1:61855-72593 GCF_000696425.1 Galeopterus variegatus | reverse complement strand
AAAAAAAATAAAATAAAGTACTTAGAAATTGAGTTGACCAAGGATATGAAAAATCTCTATAATGAGAACTACAAACCACGGCTGAGAGAAATTAGAGTGGACACAAGAAGATGGAAAGATATCCCATGCTCTTGGATTGGAAGAATCAACATAGTGAAAATGTCCGTACTACCCAAAGTGATATACAAATTCAATGCAACCCCCATAAAAATTCCAATGACATTTTTCTCAGAAATGGAAAGAACTATACAGACATTTGTATGGAATAACCAAAGACCACGCATAGCCAAAGCAATGCTGAGCAAAAAAAAATACAGCTGGAGGCATAACACTACCTGACTTTAAACTATACTACAAAGCCATAATATGTTGAAATTCTAATCCTCAATGGGATAGTATTAGAATATGGGGCCTTTGGGGGGAAACTAGGTCATGAACGTGGGGCCCTCATGATGGGATTAGTGTCTTTACCTGAAGAGGAAGAGAACTAGCCCTTTCTCTCTCCATCATGTGAAGATACAAGAAGACAGTCATCACTGAATCAAAAAGAGGCCCCTCACCAGAATCAGACCATGCTAGCACCTTATCTTTGACTTCCAGCCTCCAGAGTTGTGAGAGATAAATTTAAAAATAAATACCACTGTCTAAGGCATTCAGTTAAAGCAGCTCAGACTAAGACAGATACTGATAATGAGAGTTACAATTTGTGACAGTTGTTATATGTTAAAAGCTGTTATGTTTTAAAAAGACAATAACTTAGAAAAATCAGTTAAATCAAGGTTTTTAAACATTTTATCATAACAAAATTCCCTCACTTATTATGGACCCAGTGGAGATAAATAAAACATCTGAGAATCATGGAAGTTTACAGCTGGAGGTAAATAAAGCTGGGAGGGAGGACAGAGCGTGTGGGAGTGAGAGCAATTGTGATCAGACGGCCTTCGTTTAAAGAAGAGAATACCATATGTCAGAATAGAAAATGACTTGTCCAGTGCCACAGAAGAATTGGTACCAGAGCAAACCCTAGAACAAAGTTTTCATACTGGCTGGTACAGAAAACTAGAGAATACATAAGACAGAAATAGTTTAATCTAACGTAAAAACTGACAGCTCAGTTACCTGGCATCTTTTTTTTTTTTTTTTTTGATTCAGGTCATGTTTACTTATGAATTTGGTCATAGCTGGACACAGATGATTTTGCTGTTATTGGTTATAACATCTCAGTTCTTGAACTTTGCCAATAGCAGATAACATAAGAAAGAGAAGGAGAATAGGGCTTCAATCAATTCAGGAGGAATAAAAACCAAGGTAGGTAACTAAACTATAAACTCATTTAATAAACCAATGGCAAATGCTTACTATGTGCTAGTCACCATACTAGGCAAAACCCAGACACGGTCCTTATCCTCAGTCTGACACACGATTTAAAGACAAAAGAAGACAAGCTAGAGAAGGCAGCTCTAAGAGAATAAGATTCTACAGAATGGCCATTTTCAAGGCTCTGAAGACTTTTTTCTTTTATTTCCTTATCCATAACCTTGCTAGAGTAGGTTGCATTATTGGATATATAACCACAAGGTGTGGTAAAATGATATAAAATCTTACTCTAAATCTCCCCACTGTATTTCAAATGACAATCACACCAGAGCCTTGCTAGACTTTGATCCCTAGGCCTCATGCTGGGCAACGCTTTGTTTGTCTTGTTTCTATGACCTAGCCAGGTATCCATGATTAGTTCATCAGTGTAAGTCAGAGAATAGACTTGATTTATAATGAACTTCATGTCCTATTATTTAATGCTACAGCAAAATCTAATGATTTGGTGTTTAATGCTTGCTAGGTAGTTTCTAGCAAAGCCCTCGCTTTTTTATAACTGTTTGCCCTTCATCTTCTATTTTCATACAATATATACAGATGTTTTATTGATATAATTCAATTCATGTGTTTTCTGGAAAGAAGAAACATGTTAGAAATACATTATCATCTCGGAAAGAAATGAGAAGTCCCAGCAAGGGAAGAGCTAGCATCTTACCAGCAGGGTCCTTTTCTCTATCATGTGATGCATTTATCACAGGATCAGGCCATATAAGGTGTTTTATTGTACCTGGTTTAATCAGTTTCTTTATGGGAGTTAACAATTTCATCACTTGCAGGATATAAACTCATTAAAGTCAAAGATTTTCCCCATGCTCCTAAATAGTTGTGAGCCTTCACATGCATTCATTATAACCATCATTGATTATTTCTCAGTATATTCAAAATTCTTTTGAATGCCTACTACATATGACCCAGGAAGAATTCCAGGTACCCCTGTTAAAATCTCATTCATTCATTCATTCATTTAATAAACATTTTTGAATGCCTACTACATATGACCCAGGAAGAATTCCAGGTAATAAGGATTCAACATTATATAAAACAGAAAACGAAATATCCCTGCTTTCATGGAACTTATATTCTATTGTGAATAAAAATGAAAAAAGCATAATTTTTAAAACATGGAATACATAGTATGTTAAATAAGTAAAAAAATCAATGAAGGAAGAAAACAAAACAGTGCAGGAAAACATGGAGATTTTTGGTTTGATTTTGGTTTTGCCAAGGAAGTGGGGGTTGCAGTTTTAAATCATGTGGCCAAAGAAGCTGACAGGAAAAAATGGCATTCTCATTTACACCTGCAGTAAATGAGAGAGAAAACCATATGTTTATCTGGGAGGAAGAGCTTTCCTGCAAAAGAAACAGCATGTGCAAAGGCCCTGTGCTGGAAACATGCCTGAGGTACTCGAGGAAACGGAGAGTTGGCTAGTGTGTCTGAAGCTAGAGAACAACCGAACATAATGCCAGAGAAGTAACAAGAGCCGGGTCCTGAAAGGCCTTGTAGGCTTTGGACCTATAAAGAATGAAAGTCACTAGACAATGCTGAAATGACCTGACTTACATTCGTACTCAGAAGTAAAGCAATTCTGTTAAAATCACTTACATATGAAATACAGTTTCTGAAATATAAAATCATAAAAACTTATCTGCCAGGTAGCTGGAAGCCTACGTATGAGAGAGGACAGAAGTAAGGAAGTAGAGAATTATGAACTTGGAAATGAGTCTGGGAGAAGAGTTCATAAAGGGAAAGGGCTTAGTTATTGGGGATCTGTGAACAGACGTCTAGCGTGGGATTCTTTAGACAGGGAAAGAGCCAGAGAAGCAGGCATCAAAGATGTAAGAATCCAATTAAAAATCATTCACTGCCCAACTCCAACAGTCACAGCATAGAGAACAGAAAGGATCCCACCGATGCAGGGTTTGGCAGCAGGCATTATCTCACAGCTGGAATGAATTTTAGAAATTGCGCAAGTTCCAACAATAGCCCAAATCCTCTGCTACTGATAATTGCATATCTCTGGAGAGGAGAGGGGGAAAAGATCAAAGAAAATCATAATAATAATAAGGGTGTAAAGATCAAGACACTCTGACTTGCTTAAGGTTGGATGATGATGATGTCTATGATATAAACAATTACGGTGTCTTGGTTGTTCATATGAAGGAATAAATTCAAGTCATGGAATCAGATGGCCCTTGATATGCTCTCTAGAAAAGACACTGGGACCAGACAACATAGATCCAAGTAATATAAGACCTATTAAGTCTCGGGCTTAACTCTCAGTCGATCAGTGGTGGTATTTATTAGTTATGTTGTTTGGGCTAATTCTTCCCTTTGAGCCTCAGTTTACTCATTTGTAAATAGAAGGTTTTTTTTTTTTTGTCCCTTTTGAGGCCGGCCACACCGCGCTCAGACCGTGAGCTCAGACAGTGAGCGCTGTGAGCACACCGGTCATCCCTATATAGGATCGGAACCCGCGGCGGGAGCGCTGCCAGAGCCGCACTCTCCCGAGTGCGTCACGGGCTCGGCCCTGAAAATAGAAGATTTTAATACCTAACACAGTTCTGTTTTGAGAATAAATGAGATGCATGTGAAGTGTTTAGCTCACTATGAAAGCACAGCAAATAGAAGCCACTCTTTTAGAGATGACAGCCTTAATGCTTTCAAGGAGCAGACAGATAACATGAATTAATGAAGTCGACCAGCTAAATATAAAGTAGTGGATCCTATGCTTAACTAAGAAATGCTTAGATTGGAAAAACTTTCAAATGCATTAAAACAAAAGAAAATATTGTGGTGGTCCAATGTAACCTCACTTCAGAGATACTCGACACACAACTCTGAGGTTTAGGACCCCTACCACTAGTTGGTCTCACCCATGAGCCTAGAAGTAATTAAGCAACATCTTTAAAGAAAAGAAGTCCCATCTACCTTTGGAACTGGGCACATGTTCAGAGTCCTACCCACATGGGTGAGAAGCAACTTCCTGCAAAGCAAATCTTTCAATTTCTCTGACAAATGAATGCCCAGCCCTTTTCACTCAGTGTAACCTATGATTCGTGAGACTATTCCAATCCTATTACTATTGGGAGATACAAAGATGGCAATCAGACAACAATCTTATTGTATTTCTACATGCAAAATAAATTAAAGTCAACAGTGTTAATGTTATGACGGTAGGAGTGCCCTGCGAACATCTCCTGTGTATGTGAGGACAGTGAAGACATCTTGAGAGCTCCACTTCTTTTATCTCATGATTGGAATTTCCAGTGAACTCTCCTGAATGAGAGTAGAGGACTAAATGATGAGAAATATTATTTAATACCAAATCTTAAGAGAGTAATCAGAAACATAGCCATAAGCATATATAAAGACTTGAATAAAAATAGCACAATGTTAAGCAGCTATCTCCATAGACAGGTGAGTTTCATCTCAACCAAGGAATATCCCTGAAGCCATTGTTAATGGCTGCAAGATGCCAAGACCATTAGAGAATAAGAGCCTTAGAAATCAAAAGATCTATATCCCCCCCATTTTTTATAGATAAAGAACTCAGGGCCAAGGGAAGTAAAGTGTCTTGCCAAAAGTTGCAGGGCTACTTATTGACTGAGTTTGGACTAAAAGCATTAAAGTCAGGAGTGCTAGTTTAAGCCAAACATATCACTGCTCCACTCAGAGCCTGCTTTCTAAACATCTATTAAATTAAGTTAAAAATAAGTGGCATATCATCAGAATGAAATGAGATAATCATAAAAAGGTTTTGGCAAGTATAAAGTGCCTGTTAATTTCTAGTCCAATGTTCTTTCTCCTTTGTTATACTAAGAATGCAGTATGCATAAATGGAATTTCTCTTTCTGAAGCTAAAACTCTGGTCAGGCAATGATTATAAAAGGCAAACATGCTCCTCTATGAAACACCTACAAAACTTAGGAGAATATTTATATGCATTAGTGCAAAAAGTAAAATTGGTTCTATAGCTATCTTTTTTTTTAAGCCTGTATTCTGATAATCACAATCATTGTCACTTTGGAGTAATAATAATAAAAGCTGTGATTTATTGAGTGCCTACTGCATACCAGGTTCAGGGAGGGGTGATAGCTCCTTTAAAGACAGGCCTGAATTTAAATACTGACTCTTGTTATTGGGTAATCATGGGTAGGTTATTTAAACTTTCATTTTCTTTACTTGTGAAAAGGGAAGAATAACACCTCAAATGTGCTTGACACATCATAAGCTCTCAAAGAATGATAGCTAATGTTATTATCTCACAGGTAAAGAAACTGACATGCAGAGAGGAAATGGGACTTGCCTGACATGGAGCAGGTGGTAGTGGCAGAGCAAGACTGGCCACTCCAAAGCCTGTGCTCTCTCTAGTACTCCAGGCTAACCGTGCATGCTGGAACCTTCTGGATGATTGCCCTGGGTCTCAGTTCAGGGATTTCCAAACTTTCTTGCTGTTTAACAACCTTCAAAGGCTGAGAAACAAGGGCTTACATTTTATTGGAGCTGCCCAGAGTAGAGCTTATCAGTAATCTGTACTTACTTTTTGGGGAAGAGATATTTGGCTTTAGGCAGCGGTAGCCACTGGGCCATAGGGAAGTGGTTAGCAATACTCACTTCCCCATGTCAGCAGAATTAAAACAGGCTGGAGCCTCTCTGCTTGGGGATCTGCCTAAATGGGGAAGTGAGCTTTGGTAGCCAATTTTCCCTCCACCACTGGGAGTCCAGATGACTGAAAATGGGTCTGGTGGGGAGAGCGCATGGGAGGGGAGGGGCAGAGGGGCAATATTTCTGTTTCTTAAAGCCACACTCCAAGAGGTTTCAGACACTTGATTCCATAGCCTTAGGGAGTTATATAGACGGTGCTGCTCAGCCACCTCTTTGCAATTAGTTCAATTATAAAAGTGCTTGGAATTTAACCAACTGAATAAGAAATTGTAAATTCCACATGTCCAGCGTAAGCTTGAGGTTAACTGTCATTTCAAGTTCTAGCTTTTAATTGTTATGTTTCCTCAAAAATCAATGCCCTTCTCCTTTATTTTCCACCAAGCTTTATTTGTTCATCTTTTAAAATTTCTGTAATAGTCTACTTCATTTTTATTATTACTTATGCCCTGGCCCTCCCCCTTTACCGGATTGTAAGGCTACTCAAAGCATGAACACTTCTGCTTTTCTTTCACCAAATTCAGTTCCAACCTTTGAAGCCCTTGAACCCCTAATAATTAGAGCTCACATTTGTTGAGCACTTATTATATGCTTGGCACTCTCCTAAGCTCTTTTTCTGTATTAACTCACTTAATCCTTACAAGAAACGGGCAGAGTGGTTAAATGAAGTTAGTAACTGGTAAGACGGATTCAAATCCATGCGTTAGGGCACTAGACCCACGCTCTTTATAACCCATTATTCTGCTCCTGACATCCTCAATGATTACAACCTATGAGGTGTTAAAATCAGCCTGTTTTATAGAGAAGGAAAGCGAGCTGTAGAAAGGCAAAGCAACTTGCCCTAAGCCCAAAGTGTGGAGGAAGTGGAGGCAGAATATAAATGTGAGCAGTTTGTCTTCAGAGTGTAGCGTCCTAAACTCTGTGCTGCACTGCCTCTTTCAAACAGAGGGAATTCAAAAAATGTTTACTTATGTCACTGAATATCATATTATAATGTAAATTAGTACAGCCATTATGAAAAACAGTAGGGAGACTTCTCAAAAAACTACAAATAGAACTACCATAGGATTCAGCAATCCACTACTGGGAATATACCCAACAGAAAGGAAATCAGTAAGTCAAAGGGAAACCTGCACTCCCATGTTTATTACAGCTCTATTCACAATAGCCAAGTTTTGGAACCAACCTAAATGTCCATTGATGGATGATTAAACCAAGAAAATGTGGTATGTATATTCAATGTAATACTACTTGGTCATGAAAAATAATGAAATTCTGCCATTTGCATTGACACGAATGAGCTTGTTTTGGAACCAACCTAAATGTCCATTGATGGATGATTAAACCGAGAAAATGTGGTATGTATATTCAATGGAATACTACTTGGTCATGAAAAATAATGAAATTCTGCCATTTGCATTGACACGAATGAGCTTGAAGAAAGCTATAAGTAAATAACAGGCATAAAAAGAGGATACCACATGTTCTCACTCTTCCAGCTAAAAAAGTGATCTCAGCAATCCCACTGTGGAGGGTTAGAAATCTTGATTCTCATTTGATTTTTAGAATAGGGTTTTTAGGTAAATGCATGTATGGAGCAAAAGCCCTCTAGTAGGAGGCCACAGCCTACAGCCAGAGGGCAACAACCCATCTAATCAACTCTAATCACTGCTTAGATATGGGATTATATACTTCAATGATTTTAGAGCTAACAGGTGGTTGTCATACCGATCCTGTTAAGAGATTTTAAGAATTGCTGTAGGGAAATATGTGAAAAAATGTTTGCTAGGGGCAAGCTGTCTGTTGTTGGAAACTTTAGAGATAATTATACTCAAATCTTATCATAAGAATGCAACTTTTGCTTATATCATTTAAGGAGAGATTGTACTTTAGATAATGAGCACAGTTTGACCAACTTAGCTTTTCACTAATTGTACTTTGGAATGCCACATTGTTAATTTTACTGATGTTGCTAGTTTCCATTGTTTAAGCTATACTTAGCCATAGATAACTTTTGTGACACTGCCCATATCTTTGTGTCCTTTTGTAATGATTGAATTAACTGATTTTTCTTGTGAAACTTCCTTGTCTTTACAATAAAAAACAAAAGCTGACTTTTAATTGGGGCTATACCCAATTTTCTCCTTCTAACAGGGGAGTTGCTGGAGTACAGTCCCTTTGGGCTTCTCATCGCATTCATGGTGCTTTGAGTAATCCTTTTTTCATCTTCGTTACACAGTGAGAAGTGTAACATCCCACTCCTGGGGATGTATCCAGAGGATTGGAAAATATCAGATTGAAGGGATGCCTGCACTTCCATGTTTATTGCGGTTCTATTTACAATAGACAGGCAATGGAACCAACCTAAATGTCCATCAATGAATGACTGGATAACGAAATTGTGGTATATAAACACAATGGAATACTACTCAGCCATAGAGAATAATGAAATTCTACCATTTGCAGCAACATGGATGAGCCTGGAGAAAATTATTCTAAGTGAAACAACCCAGGTACAGAAAGAAATACCACATGTTCTGACTCATAACCAGGAACTGAATTCATAAATAAACAAATGAAAAATAAAGAGAGACAGAGAAAAAAAGAAAGAAACAACCATCGTAGTAATTCATTGAATTTTTAGAAAACTAGAGATGGGAAAGGGGAGGGGAAGGGGAGAGGGTTGGGGGCTAATGAGGAACTGGTCAACAGACACAAAGAATGATTGTGTATTGTAAGGATGAATAAGCTAACTGTACTGATCTAGCCACCACACATTCTGCACAATTATTGAAAATCCGTGTCGCACCTCATGTGTATGTATAATGAATTATCTAAATAAATAATGAAATAAAAAAAGAAGAGAGTAAAATATTGGTTACTAGAGTCTAGTAAAGGGAGGAGATGGGGATGGGGAGAGGGTGGTTGATGGATACAAAATTGTACAGAGATGGGAAGAATAAAATCTAGTGTTCTATAGTGATACAGTCAACAAAAAATTACCGTATAACTTCAAGTAGCTGGTTGAGAGGATGTTAAATGTTCCCAGCACAAAGAGGTGACAAACGTTGGAGGTGATGGATATGCTAAATACCCTGAAATGATCTTTGCATGCTGTATAATGTAACCAAATATCATAGTGTCCTCCATAAATATATATGATTATCATGAGTCAATTAAGAAAAAAACAAAAAGAAAAAAGTTTCAGAGACAGAAGTAGATTTGAGGTTACCAGAAATGGGGGTGGTGGGGGGAGGGTGGTGAGAATGAGAAATTATTGCTTAATGGATACAGAGTTTATGTTTAGGAAGACGAAAAAGTTTTGGAAATAGGTAGAGGTGATGGTTACACAGCATTGTGAATGAAATTAATTCCACACAATTGTGCGTTTAAAAATGCTTAAAATGGTAATTCTTATGTTACGTATATTTTGCCACAATTAAAAAAAAATGGAAGAAAAAACAGAAAATGGTATTATAAATTGCACTAGTTTGTGTTAAGGAAGGAGATACAGTTGGGACAGCTCTGAAAGATTCTTTCTCTCCAGAACTTCCCGAATGACCAGTCATAGCTTTGCAGTGTGACTTCTCCTGCCCAGTCCTGCTTCCTTAGAGATGTTATCGAGAATACTCACTAATAAACACCAAACATGCAAATCTCAGAGTGCCAGAGTCTGTTTCCTGGGAAGTAGCCTACAAAAGTTAATATTAGGGGTGATTTTAGGAGCAGACTCAGACTCTAAGGTGGGATTTAGAAAGACTTTCACTTCCAAACAAGAGGAACTAACAGAGACTGAATTTATCTTCTTGCATGAAATAATGAATAAACTGAAGAAAATATGTGAAGAAATTGGCTATCAGGTAATGAAAAGGCAGTGACCCCCGACAGATGGAAAACAAAACAGGTGAGCCTTTTAATTGTCCCAGCTTACTAATAGGTCTTGGCACAAGGACCGGGGAAACCCAGGCAGAGCCCGACGGGGCTGGAGTTCACCGAGCAGACTGTGGAGAAGACAGAGCTGCACAGAGGAGAGATCTTCAGAGGGCAGGCCCTCAGAATTCATCTGAGTGCTGATCTGCACCAGCCTGCGAGGAAATTCCCTGAGGCCAGGGAAAGAGCCACCTGAAAGGATTAGAAGGAGCAGCCTGCTTTGAGCTCACACAGGGCTGGGAATGGATGACTGTTCCTATCAGCCTGACTAAAAAAAAAAAAAAAAAAAAAAAATCTCAGAATTTATAGGATATAGGGTAGAATACTCAGATGAGTTTGTGTCTTTCATAGTAGTGAAAGTTTAAATGCTCCACCTGTCCCACTTAACAGTCTTTAAAAGCAAGTCCTCAAATGATCAAACTATTTTCAAATAATAGCATCACAGAAAAAAATATTAAGAATATTTGTAGGAACACAAAAATATCCAGCACCCAACAAAGTAAAATTTACAATTACTGGTATCCAATAAAAATTACTTGGTAGGGGGCCGGCCCGGTGGCGCACTGGATAGTGCGCCACTTGGGAAGCGCGGCAGCGCTCCCGNGGGAAAGCGTGGTGCTGATAACATTAAGTCAAGGGTTAAGATCCCTTACCAGTCATCTTTACAAAAAATAAAAAAGTAGAAAAAAAAATCAAACAAATGAAAATGACTCAGGGGCCGGCCCGGTGGCGCACTGCTATAGTGCACCACTTGGGAGCGTGGTGGCA
>NW_007730083.1:56646-60855 GCF_000696425.1 Galeopterus variegatus | reverse complement strand
TGCCCGTCCCGGTCTGGTACGGGGGCGACACTGAGGGTTGCGATCCGTTGCCAGACACGGAAAAAGACAAAAAGGAAAAAAAAAAAAAAAAAGAAAATGACTCAGAAAAAAACATGGATGATAGAATTAGCAGACAGGACATTAAAACAGTTATTATAACTGAGCTCCATATGTTCAAGAAACTAGAAGAAAGACTGAATATGCTGAGTTCATCTTAGGAACATCTAAAAATGCAAAATACAATGTACATATTAAAAAATACACTGGATGAGATTAATGGCATGGTAGACATTGCAGAAAAGCAAGTTAGTCAATTTAAAGACAAAGCAATAGAAACTATCCATAATGAAACACAGAAAAAGACTGCTGAAAAAATTAATAGAGCATCAGGAAACTGTGGAACAACTTCATATTGTCTAATATATTTGTAGTTGGAATCCCTAAAGGGGTAGAGCTGGGGAACGGGGTGGGGCAGTGAACACAGAAAAAGATGTATGGAAAAGTAATGGTTGAAGTTTTTCAAACTTTATAAAAGCTGTAAATCCATACAACCAAGAAACTCAATAAACCCCGACTCCAATACACGTGAAAAAAACTACACCCGGGGACATCAGAATCAAATTCATTAAAACCACAGTTAAAGAGAAGATCTTAAAGTAGGTCAGCTTTGGAGCTGACCAGCAGGCGATGAGAAGTCTGTCACTGGTACGGGCTTGCAGTGCAACTGACACACTTTGACCTGTGGTAAATTAGGATAGGATATCATTGGAAAGTAATGCACGAACAGGTATAATATCTTAGGCCTATAACAGGTTCTGGGAAATAGTAATTATAAGGACTAAGAAACTGGATTGCTGTTGCCAACTTAAAAATATGAAATATAATTATGATAACTGTTCTAAAGTTCTTATCTGTTAACTTTACCATCTGTGTCACTTCTGTGTCAGTTTCAGTTGATTTATTTATTTTCCTCCTAGTTGGATGAGTTTTTCTCCTTAGTTGCTACATTTTTAATTAGCTACAAGACATTGTGAATTTTACCTTGTTTGGTGCTGATATTACCTACTATAAATACTAATTTTTGTTTCTTTTTTGGCTTTAATTTAATTCTGTTCACCTGGAGGTGTAGTTTATCTGGAGATTTAATTTTATGTACTGTGTATTTCTAAAAAGATGACTAAGATTTGGTCCCTGTCCCTGAAGAGCTCGTAATCTAGTGGAGAAAACAGAAACTAGAACTGATATTTACAAAATCATGCAGTGAATTCTGTAAGAGAGTTGTGAATCAACCATATGGCAATCCCAAGTAAAGACTTCCAAAGGGGACATATAGCACATTATGACTGGAAACAAAAGTCTGTAGCTGTGATGAAGACATGGGCACATACACAGGACAGGTACATGCTAAGAGGATGAGAGTGACAATTCAGATCTGGATCATGGAGCAACCCTGGGTGACTTGCTGCAGGAAGAAGTTCTGGATAGTGGGAGGTGATGTTTTGAGGTGCCTAGCACGACGGGGAGAACAGATTAAAGAACACTAGGATGTACTTCCTGTTTTCTCACTTGTGCAAAGAAGTGCCACCAAATTGATTTAAAACACTATATATATATATATATATAAAATTATATATATATATATAGGGAGCATTTCATGTGTTTATTGGTGTTGAGACTTGGGTTTCAACCTAATTCCATCACATACTAGATGTATGATGTTAGGCAAGATATTTAAATATGGTGAATCTCATTTTACTCATCTAAAAATGGTTATAAACTTCATTCCTCATCTGATTATCATGATGACGGATTGAGATGCATATGGTAAACAAAAACAAAGCAAAACAAAACAGCATAGTCGCTCTTCTACGAGGCGCTATTACTTAGTCTATATGAAGGTTCTAAAATAACTTGGCAAAAACTGAAGTTGCAAAGAAGAGACTAGCAGAATTTTGTGTTTGATGATCTGTGAGGGTTTCAAAGAATTCTAAAAACTTTGGGGAGAATAAAAAATTAATTTGAAGTATGTTTTGTTAAAATGAGAATTAAAAAGAAAAAATAAAGCTTCGTGATTGTAGAAAGGTATGTTATTCTCCCCAAAGAATCTTTACCTTACAAACCTGTTAGGATAGTTAGAAGCCACTCTCTCTTTTGATTTACTTGCCAGCAATTCTTTACATTTATGGAGCTTATTCATTTTTCCACACATTTGTGTCTCATACTTATATATCTTACACATGTATTTATACAAGAAAATTTAACATTTATAAATATATTTTAGTGTTTGAAAATGCTGACACAATTAATCAGGAATGTGGAGCAGAGGAAAAGTTTAAAATATTCTTTTATTATGAAAGTGTAAATTTCAGAAATATGAAAATGTAACATAAGTAAAATATCTGTAATTCCAATTTCCAGAAATAGCCACTGATAACATTTTGAGCCCTCCCATCATATACACAATTATTTTATAATATTGAAATTATACTGTTTGACTTTTTTCACTTAGCTATGTTGCTAATACTTACCCATGCCATATAAATGGCTTTCTACATCATGAATTTTAATAGCTGTATAGTAAGCCATCACATGAACACAGTTAAACCATTGTCCTCTTATTGGACTTTTAAGTAAGTTATTTCCTGTGTGGAACTAATGCGAATGATAGGCTGATGACATACAGTGCGGTAGAGATTAACGGGAACAAGCAATTGGAGGCCTGGACTCTGCTCAGCTCTGAGTAGTTTTAGATAAGTCATTTCACCTCTCCAAGTTCCAGTTTCCTCATGTAGAAAATTGTCAGGTGGACTAGAGAAAGTTCCAGATCCCTGTTAGTGCTAACATATAGACACCAGCCTTTCCAGGATTGAGGAGCACTTTGGTGGGAATGGTCTTGAGTAGGGCACTGCACTGGGGAATTCTGAACAACTAGAAGGTAGCGTGAAGACCTACACCCAGTGGGCTCTTTGCAGAATTAAAACAGCAAGAAGTGAGCGGTTGCAGAGGTCTGGGGACAGAAGTGGAAAGGCATTTAAGTCCCTCTGATTTTGCCTGACCCGTCCCCTCTGAGGGCTGAGAAGGATTGGCAACCAAACTTGTCATCTCTCTGGACCCCAGACATGTGTCAGTCATTTGAAGAATGATGCCTGCAACTGTGATTGGGCATCTCACACTGTTTGTGTTTGTGCATGACTTCAAGTTCATAACCAAGTTTTTAAAAAAGTTTAAAAATACATGTTAATTCAAAGGCAACTCATTTAAAATGAGTTTGCTTTATCAAGAAGTCAATTAAAAAATACAGAGCTAAAGTTAAAGGCTGGAAGAGGAAGAAGAACATCGGATAATGAAAGTTTCATCTAAGAAACCAATTCATCCTTTCTTTCATTTACTACATATTTATTGAACATTTGCTACGTTCAAGGTCGGGTTCCAGGGGATGGAGACATATGAATATAGGAAAGGTACAAAACAGACAAAACCCTAGTGCTCATGGTTATACATTCCAGTAGAGGTTCTAGGCAAGGTCAGCAACAAGTGAAGTTTTTGAGGTAGGGGGTACATTGTGTGTTCTATGCCTCTGTGAGTGGAACAAACAGAGCAAAGAGAAAAGTAGTAAAAGATAACTTTAGACAGGTGCAGGGTGGCAGATCCCTATAGGCCCCTCCCAGGGACATGGCATTTATTGAGTCAGATGGAAGCAATTAGAGGATTTGGGGCAAAGAAGTGATGCAATCTGTTAACAGAGCTAAAAGACAACCAACAGAGTGGGAGAAAATATTTGCAAAATATACATCTGACAAAGGATTAATATCCAGAATATACAAGGAACTCAAACAACTTTACAAGAAAAAAACAAGCAACCCAATTAAAAAATGGGCAAAAGAGCTAAGTAGGCATTTCTCTAAGGAAGATATACAAATGGCCAACAAACATATGAAAAAATGCTCAACATCACTCAGCATCCGGGAAATGCAAATCAAAACTACACTGAGATACCATCTCACCCCAGTTAGGATGGCCAAAATCCAAAAGACTCTGAACGATAAATGCTCACAAGGTTGCAGAGAAAAAGGAACTCTTTTTCTCCCCCCCATTGGTGGGACTGCAAAATGGTGCAGCCTCCTTGGAAAATGGTATGGAGGTTCCTCAAACAGTTACAGATAGATCTACCATATGACCCAGCTATTCCCACTTCTGGGGATATATCCA
>NW_007730083.1:37572-56309 GCF_000696425.1 Galeopterus variegatus | reverse complement strand
AAACGAATGAAATACTGCCATTTGCAACCTTGAGAGAATAATATTAAGTGCAACAAGTCAGGCAGAGAAAAAGAAATACCACGTGTTCTCACTTATTGGTGGGAGCTAAAAATAAATAAATAAATTCACTCACACACACACACTAAAAAAAAAAAACCGGGGGGGGGGGATGAAGAAGATATAACAACTACAATTTTCTTTGAAGTTGTTACAACAAGCAAACGGAAAGGACATTCCTGGGTGGGAGTGGGGAGAGGGAGGAGGGAGGGAGGTTTCGGTGACGGGCCATAATAATCAACCACACTGTATATTGACAAAATAAAAATTTAAAGGAAAAAAGAAAAAAAAACTAAAACTGTCTGAACTAAACAAAACATTCCTTTGGGCTGGTTTGGTCCCTAGTGGCTTGTAACTTCTGCCTGAATTTTAGAGAGGACACCTGGTCCTCATGTTTATGAGTCAAAGCTGAACCGTAGTATGCAAACAGTATGTTTTATGTAGTCATAGACTCTGGTCTCAGAGACAAGGGTCCTGACTCTAGGACCCTTGATTTCGCAGAAGATACTATTGGAAATCAAAGGGCTGGAGGAATGGCCCCATTCTTCCTGATACCCAAGGAGCCATGCCAGAAAGTCTCAGAGGGCCTCAAGGTTGAAAAGTCCTACATTTACACAGCTTCAAAGATGTTGCCATCTGCAAGTCCTGGGAGGATAGGAAGCCGCTGGGTAGTTTTGCCAGTGGAGAGAGAGTAGCTGGAGAAAGGTGCTGGGCGTAGACGAGGCACCTGTCTGTCGTAGCATCACTCATGCTTCCTCAGGCCTGCGTGGTGGAGCTGGGTCTTGTTACCACCATCTTATAGATGGGACCCAGGCAGCCTGAGGGCCCTGCCCATGGTCTGAGTGTGCAACTGTGCTCTGCCCTTTTCAGCCCCTGCTCCCTGTCCCTAGAGAGCAGTCTTGTCTGCAAATGGGCCCACTCGGTGATTTCAGAAGCCCCCTTGTCCAAGAGACTGTGTGAAGTCAGATGGCCCAGTGGTCCAGTGTGGGCTCCTGCAGCTCACCTTGGCAAGTCTCTGCCCTGCCGCTCGGAGGGGCAACCTGAACGGTGGGGTGGGACAACAGCTCCTGTTAGCCCTTTCTGTTCTCACTTTGCAGGGGGGTAAAGAACACCTTGATGACTTCCAGTTAAAGAAGAGTCAGGCAAGAAGCTGAATGGACTCATTCCTAATGACAACTGTAAATCACTTCTCATTCACTATAGGAGAGAAGGTGAACTTATGCCTGCAGCTTTATCTTCTGAAACAATGTCCCATAAACCTAAAGTTACCAGTAGCATTGTTATGTGTGCCTTGCTAGGAGGTGGCAAGCTTTTTGAATGGCCCAAATTCATGGTACATGGCCCATCTCCCCTGAGGCTCCTAACCTGCCAGTTTGGGGAGGCTCACGTGTGTCTGCATTAGCTGCAGGGGCCTCATCCCCGGGAAGCCACGGGTCCTAGCAGCACTCACACAGGTGCGTCACCACTCCTCACTGGCCACCACGCCACTGACAGCAAACCAAGCTGATGGCAACAGATCTGCAAGCACGTCCCTTGCACCAGCCAGAGGAGCAGTGGCTGAGAACATGGCCCCCAAAGGCCTCACGATGGCCTCGTCGTGTCAGTGGGTCCTGCCCCATGGCCAGGAGGCCAGTGCTTCAACTGTGCAGCAGGAACCTGGTTCTGTTGTGAGGTAGCCAGATTTCTCACTCAGACCCTGAGATGGAGGTCTTGGGTCCTGCTCATCTTCATTTAGGATTATCAGCTTTTGGTGATTTTTAACAACCTCTTAAATTATTACTCTTCATGACCTAATGGACTCTAGGCAGATGAGAAAAGAAAAAAATAAATTTGTGGAATTGTGCTTGCAGCTAGGACCCAGAAAGGACTTATGTTCACTACTCATCGGGATGGGCCTGTGCTCAAGAGGAGGAGTAATTGTGAGCCCCCAAATGGTGGGCAGCTACAGATGCACGCATTGTCCCAGCAATCCCAGCCTCGGGTCATCCCATTTTGCAGATGAGGAGACTGAGGCTCAGAGCGTAGGCAGTGCAGCGTGCCCAGCGTCACACAGACAGTTCACAGGCAGCAAGCATCAGAGCTCGGATTCAAACCCAGCTCACCTTGCTCTTCACCAACCACTCTGCATGAGACTCTCCCTAAGCCTTGGTGTCCTTACACGCAGGCCTGGGGTGAGGAATTGAAGCACAGCTCCATTCCTCAGGGTGCATGGGGAAGGAGATGGTTGTGGTTATTCTGCTTGGCAGGTCCCTGGGTAGAGGGCCTGAGATGGCTGCCAGAAGGTCCCTGGGGAGAGTGGCTGGAGTCAGGAGAACCTCTGCTGTCCACCTCTGAAGGGGGTTTTGAGGAGGGTCCCTAGACCATCCTGGCTTCAGCTTCTGCCCCTCTGTGCCCACACCCAGGAGTTCAAGGTCCACTGACTCCACACTATCCCAGTCACTGTCTGCCAAGCCAAAGGGGGTGGAATTTGATGGAATAGCTTGGACTGGAATAAACAAGTGAATGAGCCCAGGTCCACGAAGGCCACTCCACTCTGCTTTCTGCAGCGGCACAGTGGAGGCCAAGTGGCCTGGTGCTTAGCATGCCGTGGGTGGCCCAGAACCCCTCCAACACAGCCGGGCCTCACATCATCACACTCCCTCAGAACGGCATTGCCTAGTGGCGTGGCTTGGGGGGTTCTGGTTTCCTTCTCTTTAAAATGAGGGTTTGTCAGTCCATCTAGCTCAGCAAACTCCAGCTGAGGGTCAGGTCTTGAGGCTGGGGATGCTGAGGTCATTGAGGCACAGTCCTGCTGCAGACACTTCCCTGTGGGAAAGGCAGAGGCACAGTCAGCAGTTCACAGTCAGCGTGGCCAGTGGCCAGTGGCCGTGGGGATGCATGGCCAGGGCGGGGAGGGTCAGGACAGACTTCCCGAGAAGTAGCCTTCTGAGCAGGAAGGGAGGGAGGGGAGAAGGAGGCCTGTGTGGAGAGTGAGAATCAGGTGTTTGATGTTCTCCAGAACCCCGTGGCCGAGGCCAGTCCAACCCAGCACAGCCAGTGGCAGAGAAAGGAGGGGACAGTGGGGAACACCACAGGATAGGGAGTCCCAGGCCTGGCCCTGGCTCCCTGCTCTGCCCAGTGGGTGTGGGAGTCCCTGTGTTGCCTCTTCTCAGGGCTTCTTCCAGCTCCATGGCTCTCTTGCCTCCTCTGTGGAGGTGCACCTGCACCCCAGGTTCGACAGCACTGCTAAAAGAGCAGGGACTTGGGGAAGCAGGGATGTCTCCCAAGCCCTGGCCCAGAGCTACCGCCCCCGCCTCTTCTCAGGGCTTCTTCCAGCTCCATGGCTCTCTTGCCTCCTCTGTGGAGGTGCACCTGCACCCCAGGTTCGACAGCACTGCTGAAAGAGCAGGGACTTGGGGAAGCAGGGATGTCTCCCAAGCCCTGGCCCAGAGCTACCGCCCCCACACCACCACCATTTAATTCAGCTCTCCACGGCCTGCACAACACATTGTCCCATTCCACAGGTGAGGAAACTGAGGCTCCTTGCTCACAGCTACATAGTTAGAGAGTGAATGGGCCAGAGTCTCTGTCTGCCTCATCGGTCCCTAGGGAGACCAAGCTGAGTGGCCACTGGGAGGAATGGGCACTGTGCGCCTGCTCCTGAGGGCAGCTCTGGCCCTGCCAGCAGGGTCTTCTCTCTGAGCCCTCTTAGCCCTTTCCCAGGACTCTGGGGTCCGGTAGACCACTGTCAGCCTGGGTTCTGAAACAGCAAGCACACAGCATCACCTTGTGTCCCAGGACTCGGAGCAGTGTCCCACCACCTCTCCCATCTGTCTTATCACTGGTTATGAGCCCCTGCCATGCCAGGCCTGTCCAGGTGCTGGAGGAGGGCCAGGAGAGAGCCAGAATGTGGGCAGGGAGGGCACGCCGTGGGCACTGGCTGGGGAAGGAGCATGCTGTTCTAACCACCCAGCAGGGCAGCATTCCTGTATACCACTCACAAGCTTAGGAGGGTGGACAGGCCAGGCCTGGCCCAGGCTGCAGGGACCAATGGCTCAGTTACTTGGAAGGTGTCCCAGCGAAGCCCAGGTTCCCTTCTGACCGGGGCAGGCCAGTCTCCACACTGAGCCTGAGCTCCCTCAGTGCCGATCCCCGGCTGATAATTCTGCTTTCTAGGGAAGGTGTGAGGATTAAATCACATAAGCTCTGTGAAGGGCCCCATAGTATCTGACCTGTGGCAGGGGCTCCGTACATGGTGGCTGGGACTGTGTGTTGTCCTTGGTGGGGTAGCTCACGTGTCCACTGAGAGCTCTGCTTCCTCCTCCGCCAATGCCCTGCACCCACCAGAGAGCAGTGGGAAATGATGCCACCAAAGCCCTGAGCAGCCTTCACACCAGGCTGCTCCATGGGAGGTTAACCAGCCACATTTCAAGTGGAGCTTGGCTGTGCCACCAGAACCCTCCGGTTTATTGACCCTGGAAGGCACGTTGCATTTGGTCAAAAGTGAGGATTATACCTTTCCCTCCTGATTAAAACAGAAGCCAGATCATAAATATGTTCCTAGATGCCCCACTTTGCTTGAGCAAGTGATTGGTCCACAGCATGAGGGCCTACAGCCACCCGAGGAGGCACAGGTAGGGCCCAGGGCTGAGACGATGACAGCCATACAGCCAGTTGCTGTTCCTGCACACGTGCCCTCTGCTGGGCATCATGCCCTCGTGTAGGCAGACCACTCAATCCTGCCAGCAGCCCAGGAAGCCAGGCTTTCATCACTGAGTTCTGCAGAGGAGGAAACCAAACCAACACCAGTGCCCAGGCAGCCATCCTGAGGCATGAGGGAGGTGGGGGAGCTGTGGTTGAGCCCAGCCTCCATCCCTGACTCTCAAGGTTGGAGACAGGCAGGAGGGCTCTGGCAGGGGCAGCCTCCTGCTGATCTTTCCTTTTCCATCAGGCCTGGCACTTGCTCAGTCACCCTCCCATTAGCCAGCCTTTCTCTACCAAGTACCTGCTCTTCTGGATGGCAGCATTTTTTCTGGTGTCAGACACAGTGCTAGGTTCTGGACACACAGCTCAAAGACACAGTTTCTGCTCTCAGGGAGCTCACAGCCAATCACTCATCTATTCAACAGTATGTTTTCGAGCCTCCATCATGTGTCATCCCTGTGCTAGGTTCTAGAAAGACCACGGTGAGCAACTGCCCACACCTACCCCTGTTCTCCTGGTGCTTACAGTTTGGTATACTAGTCAGCCTGGGTCACCATAACAAGTACCGTGGATGGGGGTTTAAACATGGGCTTTTACTGTCTCAATTCTAGAGGCTGGAGGTCTGAGGTCAAGGTGTCGGGAGAGCTGGTTTCTCCTGAGGCTAAGCAGGGCTGGGGCTCTGCTGAAAACCAGCCTCCTGCATCTGTTTGACGATTCTTCCTGCCACCACCAGCCAGAAGAGCTGAGCCTCCAGGACAGCACAGAGCAAATTTTATGCCCACATGTGGCCTGCTGCTCTCAGGATGGCACCACCCCAGCCTAGGCATGGGTATGGTCCTCTGCACAAAGGCCAGCAGCCCATCACGGCAGATGGACAGTTGCATTTGGTACAAAAGCACGGCCCATACAAACAAGAAATGAAGTTTTCTGTGTTTTGTTTTAAGAAAGAAGAGTTTAAGCAACAACAACTGCCTGTGTTGTAGTCAGAGCAACAACTGCCTGTGTTGTAGTTACTCTGTGGATGCAGTAGCTTGGCTGCGATCTGGGCCCGTCAGGGCCTCTTCCCCTAGCTCAAAGCAACAACAACTGCCTGTGTTGTAGTCACTCTGTGGATGCAGTAGCTTGGCTGCGATCTGGGCCCGTCAGGGCCTCTTCCCCTAGCTCATGCACATTCCCAGCCCGTTCTGAAGGTGTCTGAGCCAGCTCACTGCCTTCCGAGCTCTCAGTGTTCATCTGGGGAAGAGGGTGTGAGGACAGAACCAGTGCACAAGGACACCCGGTGCAGTGCAGGTGCTGTGCAGGTACGGTACTGTCCACTTCCTGGACCTTCCTGTTGACATGCTGGAAGCCCAGCCCCGTCTGAGGGGTAGCAGAACCAGTGCACAAGGACACCCGGTGCAGTGCAGGTGCTGTGCAGGTGCGGTGCTGTCCACTTCCTGGACCTTCCTGTTGACATGCTGGAAGCCCAGCCCCGTCTGAGGGGTAGCCAGTGCTCAGCTCCATACCCAGTGTTGCGGGGCTGCAGCATAACCACAGTGTCCTCAGATCCTTCAGATTTTTCAAGAAAGACTAGAAATCTAGATTTTTACATGAAATCTTCTAATTCTGAAACTTGGGCCACTGAGCGTGGCCTCTGTTTTGGTGCCAGTTCCTTGAAGTGCTGCCTCTTCCTCCTGCTGTGGCCTTTAGGAGGAGGCCATCCTCCCATTTCCCTGTAGGGTACACCAAGGCTCAGAGGAGCTGAATGCCCGCCCAGCCGCCACTGGAGTCCCGGATGGAAGTGGGCATTTCCCACAACACCGTTCAACTGAGAGGCTTCTGGGAGCCCAGCAAAGAGAAAAAGTGAAAACTCGTCTTGGTGCCAACGGGAGGGGACACAAAGAACCCTGAGGTTTGGGTATTGTTGTGTTCCCATAAGTAGGTCCTCGAACAATGGGCCATTAGGCTGTGTGTTGAAGTGAGATTGATTTTCATTTAAAATGTGTTCTCCCCGCCCACCCAATCACTCACTTGTAATTATAGACTCTGTTTGGAGCAGATTCTTGGGCAACCCCAATAACCTGTCTGCAGGATTTTATTAGAGTCCATAGCCAGCTGCCTCAGAAGTAGCCCCTGCCAGGACCAAATTGACTTTTACTGAAAGATACTGGCAGGGCTGGCATCGTACACACTCGGCATTTTCTGCCCACTCTGGGGTATTGGAAGCAAGGCACCATCAAAGAACAGAGCTCTGGAGTCAGCCAGACCTGAGCTGGAATCCTGGCCAGATTCTTAACCTGTCTGAGTCCTCATGTCCTCATCTGTAAGTGGGTTTACTCTCCCAGCTCTTTGAATAACTTCAAATGTACAGAAGAGTGGAAGGTGTATTTCATCGAACACTCTCACTTGGCTTTGTCACCTGCCAACATGCTGTCACACCTGCTTTCTGTGTGTGTGCACCAAGCCATTGACATCAGTTGTGTACTAGTCATGCCTGCCTCCTCCAGCATGTCACTTAGGAAAAAGGACATGCTCCTACGGAACCCTAATGCAATTATCGCTGTAGAAATTTAACATTGATATGTATGATCTAACATATGCTCCATTTTCAGGGCCCCCCAATTGTCCCAATAATGCCTTTTAAAACATTTTTCCCTGATCGGGATTCAGTGAAGGATGGCACCTGTGTTTAGTTGTCAGGTCTCCTTAGTTCATGACACCGGTGTTTTAGAATAGTCCAGGCCGGTGGTTTTCCAGTGCACTCTGGGTCTGTCTGACATTTCTTCGTGATTGGGTTTAGGTTGTGCATGTTTGGATGGAGTCCTGCAGAGGTGATCTCATGTGCTTCTTAGTGCACCCTGTGAGGACACGCGTGACTTCGCTTTGCCCATTGTGGGCGATGCTAGGTTTCACCACTGGTGAAGGTGGCTGTGAGGAGGTTCAGTGGGTTGATGGAGACATAGCCCGTGGCCCAGAGATACCTGTGTGGAGTGCAGGGGCCCCACAGTCACTGGTCACATCACCACTCAACCATATCCCACATGGGATTCCTCTGTGGCCTGTGTGGAAGAGGAGCACCAGCAGATCCCTTTGGAAGTCAGGGTTAAGGTTCCAGTCTGGCAGCAGTGGGGCAAAGCCAGGGACATTCCGCCCTTCCCCCAAGCCTTCTCCCTTCCTTCCCTACCCCCTCTGTTCCAGCTGTGGCCCCCCCTCTGTGACTAGCATCAGACCTGAGCAGAGAGGATTGGCCTTAGGTCCCTCCCCAGGGGTGGCGATGACTGCAGAAAGTAACCAGCACCATGGCAGGGGCCCTAAGGACTGTGGGGACAGAGAAGACAGAGTGAGTGTTCCCTTCCAAAGTGGGGCTGGGAGGTCTCACAGATGCAGTGGGCTTGAGCTAGTCCTGAAGGTGAGGAGGTTTCTCCAGCTAGAAAAGGGAGGAAGGGCATTCAGGACAGAGGAGCAGAGTGTGCTGAGGCACCTGGAAAGGGGCATGTCCTAGGAATTGTCACTAATAATAGAAACTAATACTCACTGCTTACTACAGTGTGCAGGACATTGTTCTAAATGTTTTATATGTTATTAACTAATTTAGTTTGGTTTGTTTAAAATAGTTTTTAACAGGAGCAGGTTTTTAAAGCAATGTAACTTTTTTTCCCCCCGAAGTCTTTTGTGGAATCAACCAGAGTTGAGGCCCTGGGGATTGTCCTTGGCTGGGATGGAGAGCAGGTGAGGAAGAGTTCACACTGAAAAGCCTGGAACTCTGTGCTTGGCATCTGGCCTTTGTCTAGACAGGGTTTCTCCACCTAGGTGCTATTGACATTCTGGCTGGATCATTCTTTGTTTGGGGCCTGCCCTGTGTGCTGTAGGGTGTTTATGAACACCCCGGCCTCTTCTCGCTAAGTTGCAGTAGCATAGCCCCCCCCGATCCCCAATGGAAAACTGTGACAATGAGAAACTTCTCAGACATTGCCAGATGTTTGCAGCTGCTGCTGTAGATGTCATCTCCATGGAACCTCTGGGCTTTTCCTGGGTTCCTTCTCATCAGCAGTTGTGCCTGAGGAGGAGTGGAATGGTGAGAGGGATAACGGTAACAGTAGCAGCAGTCATTGCACCCATAGGAACCATGAACAGAGCAGTCCCAAGGCGAAGTACTGTACAAACAGTGTCTTACTTGGTCTCCACCACACAGATGTCAAAGCGAGGCCCTGAGAAGTCACATAAATTGCACAAGGTCATGCGGCTGGGACATAGAGGAAGAGCTAGGGTTTGGACCCTGTGGGTCTGGCTGCAGAGCCCCAGCTCTTTACGCCTCAAGAGAATGGGTTGCCGGTGAAGGGTAGAACTCCAGGATGCATGGAGCTGGGCAGGCGGGGCAGGCATGGGGCCTGGCACCCAACATGTGGGCTCTGGGCTCACCTCACTCTTGCCTGTCCTCCCCCCAGACCTTATCATCCAGCTATAGAGCCAGCTGAGTTTAGAATGGCACTTGGCAAGCTATGGTGGCCACTGGCTTGCTCAGGCAGCCAGGGCCATCCCTGGGCCTGTCCCCAGAGAACTACCCATGGCCTACATAGGACCCAACCCTGGGCTGAGTGTGCCAGTGCTGCCTGGTAGTGAGTTGGGGACCCATGGCTCCAGGGGCCTCGGTAAGGTGAGCAGCCTCTTATCTGGGCATTTGTTTGGGGTTCAAAGGTTGGTGTTACCACCTGCATGTCCCAGGAGCTCTGCTGTCCACGGCATAACGTCGTCACAGATGCAGGCTGTTGCTTGTACCCCAGGCCTTCCTGGCAGGGCTCAACGCGTCCAGTCTCCTTGGGGTGGGTCAGCTCTGGATGGGGCTAATCACAAATATCCAGGTATCTTGAGCACATTGTAAGCCAGTTCTCACTCATAAAAGTCACATGGTCACTTTAGTGACAGAGCTTAACAATCTGACGGAAAAATCACCCATTATCCCCTCACTCCAGTGACACGCAGGGGACTTTTGGTCACATTTCCTTGCAGCACTTTTCGCTTGTCACTTGGCATGGGAGGGAAGGGCTCATGGTCAGGAGTGAGCATTGAAAGCCCACCTCCGTACTTGCTGTGAGACCTGGAGCGAGCTATAATGATGAAGTCTCCATTTACAAATGAGGAAGCAGAGCACAGAGAGGTAAAGGAACATGCCCAGAGTCACACAGCTGCTTGAACCCCAGAGCCGAGATCTGAACCCAGGCCATCTAGTCGCAGACAGTTCACCTAGTGTCCACCTGTTCCACCTGGCCCTGAGCTAAGGGCCCTGAGCTAAGGGTCCAGAAGTCCAAGTGTTGGCTTGACCACACTTTGGAGTGGTTAAAGATGCGCTCTGGACCTCAGCTCTCCTCCATGTGTAAAAAGAGGAGAGGCCCTGCCTTCGGAGTTATGATGGGTAAATGAGAAAATGCGCATGAGATGTGTCAGCCCTTGTAACTGTCAATAAGTTTGAGTGCCTTTCCCTTCCTCTGCACGAGGGCTGCAGACCGTCACTGGTGGACCAGGCACAGACTAAGGCCTGGAGGTTGGTATTTGTGTTTGTGCAGGGATTGTTAAATGCATCAGTTCTTCAGGTGACATCTTCCAGCACCTCTCTGCTTGGTAAGCAGTTAATTCCTGTGGCTGCTATGACGCCTGCTTACTAGCCCCTTGTGTCCAGCCCACCCTCGCCATGGGGACAGTCACTCCAGGCACTAAGACTCAGGAAAATGCAGCCACAGTCCCCCCTTAGCGTGGCATTCGGCCTCCTCTGCACTCGCCTTCCACCAGCCACCTGTGCCTCCCTTCCCTCTGTCCCTCTGGGCCACAGGTTGCCTTCCATCTCTACATCAGCCCACAGTGGCTTTCCTTTATTCTGCCGCTTGTGCTGGGTACTTCAGGAAGGCTCCCTGCCCTTCCCAATCTGAGCAGCAAGTCCTCGTCATCCTCTACCCCTCTCACCTCCTACTGTGCCCCAGCAGCCTCCCCACTCCCTGCACTAAGATCTGAATCCCAGGGGTGTCCACCCTCAGGACACTCCTGGCTGGGAAGTGCTTCAGGGGAAGGGCTTTGCCATCCCAGTCTGTGACCGGCCCATGCCCACTGCTGTCATTGCAGAAGGTATGCGGGAGCAAAGCCCTGTGAGCTCCAGACACCCCCTCTACTTACGGAGAAATAGAGGAGTCGAAGTCTCAGATGCAGGTGACAGACAGAACCTTGCTCAGTTGACCCACGTGCCTGAAAGCTCAGAGGTGGCGCTATGTTGGAGGCATGGCTCAATCCCAGAACCCAGCCACTGTCCTCCAGGTTTAGCCCTGCCATCCTCCGGGTGGCTGTTCTCAGGCAGGCTCCCCCATGGGTGGTCTTCCCAGCTGCAAGTCAGTGGAAAGAGAGAGAGCCTCTCTCCCAGTAGCCCCACCAAAGTGCTGGAGCCCCATGCCCACTCCCAAACCAGCACTGTGGCCAGGAGTATGCCTGGGCCTACTGGCAAGCTGGGCCATGTGCTCCTCCTGACATAGAGGATGGACCCTGATGCAACCCTTGTTCCCCAAGAAAAACCAGGGACTGTCACAAGAAGTAGGCAAAAATGGCAGGTGGTCACTGCAGGTAGGCATGCCCAGCGACTGCCAGGCTGTCCTCACTGAGGAAGTGGCCTTTCCTTCATCATCACCCTGACTTCTGCAGAGCCCTAGGATGCAGGGAGGTGCCTTCTGCAGGGACCCTCAGCATCCCGGGCTGGCCGCTTTCCCTGAGTCCTCTGGACTGTTGTGGCCCCTCCCTTGGAGGCAAGCTTATCTAGGCTAAGGGCCCCCGCTGAGTCTCCCAGGGTCCCCAGGGTCCCATGCAGCAGCTGGCAGCTCCGAGTAAGCTCTGTTTTGTCAGATGCATACATGGTGGGCTTTGAAGGGCCCATTTCCCTTCAGCTGTTGCAGACTGTCCCTCTCCCTGATCACAGTGACCGTTCCCACTTGCAACTGTAATGTCCATTCTCGTCAGCCTGGCACACTGATTTGTGAGGTAGAAAAAGGTGATCCTGGGCCGGCCCGGTGGCGCACTGAAGAGTGCGCCGCTTGGGAGCGCGGCGGCGCTCCCGCCGAGGGTTCGGATCCCATGTGGAGACCGGTTCCCACTCACTGGCTGAGCGAGGCGCGGGAGCAACACCGAGGGTTGTGATCCCGTTGCCGGTCCCCAGTATGGGCGCGACACCAAGGGTTGCAATCCCGTTACCGGTCAGTAAAAAAGAGACAAAAAGGAAAAAAAAAAAAGGTGATCCTTGCGGCTAAGCAGTACAAATGTCAGAATTTGCTGTGGCCTACCAGGGTCTCAGAAGTCTTGTCAGAATTGGCAATATTTCATGGGCCTTGGGAACGAATCTCCTTTCAGAACCTGGGGCAGGAATAGGTTATTGTCCTGCACCCAAGGGTTTGGGGACCCTTACCCTGTGGGTTAATTGCCCCGTCACTTGAAGGAAGAAGACCTCTGGCCCCAGAATGCCTCCTGGCCTCTTCCTGTCCCAGTAGGGACATAATCTCCCACACAGAAGGCGAGGCCTGGCCGCAGGCGTCTGTTTCCAAATGAGACGTTTTAGGTAATTTGAAAAAAAATTGCAAACTAGTTTTTTAATAATCTAGCTTTGCACATTAAAGGAAAGTAAAAAGAAGTCTCCCATTGTCCCTTTATTAATATTTTGACAGCTTTTTTTGTATTTTTCTCTGCAAGTCTTCTTTTTATGTAATTGAGATTATACGGTGTATACAATTTTGTGCTCTGATTCTTTTCAGTTAATATTATCATACAAGCTTTTTTTTTTTTCTTTTACTATTTTACTCTGCAGTCTTCAAGGGAAGCTGAACCACATAGTGATTAAGAGCTTGGGCTCTGGCCTCAGACAGAGCTCAGTCCAAATCCTAGCACCATCACTACTTACCTGGTCTATAACCCAACTGAGCAACTAGGCTTCTCTAAGCCTTAGTTTCCCCATCTGTAAAATGGGTTGATGGGTGTACTCTAGGTTGGATGCTCTGAGGTTTAAACATACAGTGAAAGGTAAAAGCACATGCAGCACTCAGCACAGTGCCCATCATATGGTGAGGCACAGTCAGTGACAGCCATGATCGTTGTCACCGTGCCATTGCTGTTAATGGCGGTGTGACAGTAATCATCTGTGCCAAGGCCACACCATGGATTGCTTTATATCTGTGAAAGTTCAGGTGTTTCCAACATCTGTTGTAAATAATGTTGCTGGGAACATCTTTGTGTATAAATCTCTATTTTAATAAGTAGGGTAGGGCCGGCCCCGTGGGGCACTCGGGAGAGTGCAGCGCTGGGAGCGCAGCAGCGCTCCCGCTGCGGGTTCGGATCCTGTATGGGGATGGCCGGTGCGCTCACTGGCTGAGCGCGGTGTGGGCGACACCACACCAAGGGTTGCGATCCCCTTACCGGTCACGAAAAAGACAAAAATAAATAAATAAATAAGTAGGGTATATTCTTAAGATGGATTCTCAGAAGTTGAATTGTTTAATTTTTTTAAAGAAAATACCACAGACATTTAAAAGTTTCTTGAGAGTTCCTAGCAAAGTGATTCCCAAAAATATGACATCGTGTTATGCTTCTGTCAATGTGGGATGAAGGCGTCTCAGTGTGTTACTGGCACTTCACTGTAACTAGTGGAGACAACCGTCTTGCCATATCCGACTTTCTATAAAGAGATTCAGAAGAAGCAAATAAGTGGAGAACTCTGGCACTTTCGTGACTGTCTACCAGGGCTCCCCACTTTGGGGCTCTTGCCCTGGGGACTGGAATACGTCTTAGATTCTGACCTGCAGATCCCACAGTGTAAATTCCTCGCCCCAGAGCCCTGTACAAGCGTGAGGCACTTGTACCAGGGTGTCCCTTTGTCTTTGTGGCATCTACATCTCTGGTTCAAAGTCCCTCTGTGCCAGGCCTTGTGCCAAGTCCTGAACCCAGAGCCTAGACCCAGGGCCTGTGGTGGGCAGGCAGCTCTATCACCCTCTGTGTGGCCAGGGCTATGCAGGGAGGTGCAGCTGAGACCCTGCAGGCGGGAGCCATGGCCTGGGGATGGGGTAGACTTCTCAGAGGCTTACAGAGTCACCCTTTGCTAGATTCAAGGACAGTCTGTGAGCCCCCTGAGGGCAGGGACCATGTTGGATCTGTGCACCACTGCATCCCCAGGGACCAGCATACCGTCAGAGGAGGAAAGTGGGCTGCCCGGGGCTCACCTCCAGGCAGTGGGAGGCCACTGATGGTGTTTGAGCAGAAGAGGCCAGGATTGAGGGTTGCTGGTGTTCCAGGAGGCCTGGTAGACTGCCCGAGGGAGCCCCGGCAAGTTCACAGTGAGTGTGGGAAAGCCAGTGTCGAGCAGGAGGCTTTCCTCTCTCTGTGCCTGACTCCCCCTGCCCTTGCCAATGCCTGACCCAGACGGCTGACTTCTCCAAGGTGCTGGCTGTTCCCAGGCAGCTAGTCCCACTCCAGCCCCACACGGAGGCCCAGGCCCGGAGCTGCTTTGTCAGGGCAGTGTGGACACCCCCGCCCTTCTCCCCCACCCCGAGATAAGGGCGGGCTCTTCCTAGGCAGTCATGGGCATGCCACCGGGCTCTGTCCTACATGCTGGCTGGCTGGCTGGCCAGGGAGACAGAAAAACAGCTCAGTTGGGAGAAAAAAGAGTTGAAGAGAGGTGAGGGGTGAAAGTTGAGGTTTCAGAAAATCCCTATAAAAATGAAAACAAACCATCCGTCTTTCTCCCGGCGTCTTACCCTGACGGTGCCCTTTGTGCATCTTGCCCTGTGTCTATGGGGACGGCGGCTCTGAAACCTAATCCAGCAGCCAGCTTGCTACACCACCCCCCGACCCTGTGCAGGACCTGACAAGGCCAGCCTCTCCTGGAAGCCATGCTGACGGAGGAGTACCTCTAACCAAGAGCAGAGGGCATTTGGGGGTGTCTTTCTTTCCCCAAATGAATAGTCAACCTCCTCCTTCTTTGGCCATTGAAGCATTTCAAAGCAATTGTAAAAATTATATGAACCCCATCAAAGAACTGTTACAACAATGTTTATACCCAGTGTTTGAAACAAAGACAATGATATTATAAATAATTGTAGATGATAAAGATAGGCAAGAAAAAAATAGCATAATTAAAAGAATTTTACAAGACAGACCGTTCACAAAGATGGATGGAGTAACACAATACGTTAAAATATCTGCAATTAACATAAACACAGCACAGTGGACAGAAACCATCTGCTGGCTGGCCTCACCCTGGGCATGGTCCCGTGTCATCACACAGGATGGTGCCAGGGGTTTCTTATACTGTGGCCATGTGTCTCTGGGGTCCCCAGAAGGAGGCCGTCTGGGAAGCATCTGCCCTGGCAGCAGTCAGAGGCTGAGATCTGGGGCCTATTTAGAAAGAAGCACACAAGCAAAGGGAAACTGAGAACTGAGGAGTCACCTTCTTGGGTCATAGTGCTTCCTCCTGGAACCCCGCCCTGACCTCAGGGAGGTCAGGCCTGCCATCTGCACCCTGACACCCACTACTTCTCCATCACAGCACTTGGACACTGAGATTGTCTACATGGGGACCCCCATCACCAAGGGCCTTCAGCAGGTGCTCAATGCTCTGAGTTGGTTGGCTCACTGGTAGCCTCTCGGGTCAGCATCGATGATACGGGGCAAGGCGGGCCTCGTGTAGCTGGAGGGTACCAAGGGCAGGGCCTGACTGCAGAGCCCCCCACTGGACTCCAGACGTGCAGACGTGAGGCGCTGGGTGCCCTTTCATGAGGGCTGAGGCTGGCATTGTGGTCCCCAGCAGACAGAAGCGGAGGCCCCAGCACCTCACGTTTAGGCAGCAACTGCCCAGGAGTACAGCTGGTGACTTTACACATATGTCCCCTATACTTCTGTCTCCTTTTAATCACTACTTGATTTTCTAAAAAAATTAAATTTTTTTTTTTTTTTTTTTTTTTTTCCTTTTTAGACCGGCCGCACCGCACTCAGCCAGTGAGCGCACCGGTCATCCCTATATAGGATCCGAACCTGCGGCGGGAGCGCCGCTGCGCTCCCAGCACCTCACTCTCCCAAGTGCGGCACGGGCTCGGCCCTAAATTTGTTTTTAACCATGAAAAACTTTCGCCATACAGAGCAGAATAGACAACGCCGTTAACAGCGAGATAAGCAGATGTGTGCACTCTTTGTCACAGGCTTCACGTCTCTCTCATGTCCTCCCTCCCTCTCTTTTTTAAGTGGGATGTAGAAATAAAACTAAAGCCCCACCCCACCCCGCTCTCACTGGAGGTGACATTCACTCTCCTCAGTTGGTGGCTTCAGGGGATCGCCTCCCAGGCAGCGCTCTCGGTCTGCGTGTGTTGAGTCTTACACACTTGGTTTCACACTGAACTGGGCATTGTTGGAGGACTTGCCATGTTCTTTTCACAACTTGCTGTTGGAGTCAGCTGTTCTAGGTGACTCCATTTGACTGCTCTGTTGCCCCAGAGTCTGAAGAGACAGCTTGTACACCTGCTACATGTCTGGGACGCTGGGCCATTTCCATTTCACACTGCAGAGCAGTGTGAATGCTGGGATGGGCTGTCTGGTCCTGGGACCCGTGCGCGTGTCGGTGAAGCAGAAGCATCAGCCGGCACCAGGCATGACCCTCGTCCTGCCAGCGCCTACCTCTGGCTTGGCATTTCTTGCCAATCTGACAGGTGCAGCCATCTGCTTTCCATGGCAGCCTTTTCCCCAGAAGCTCATGCTAAGCCTGGTTTCTTGGAGGCCTAGAATCAGCCCAAAATACCAGGCCTTTACAGGAATATCCAGCCTTCTGTGGGCAGAGCAGAGCTGGGATTTCTGATCAGCTGTTGTTGCAGGGTGAAGGGAAACTGGGTGTTCAGTTCAGAGGCTTTCTGGCTCTGGGGCCTGCAGCGTCATCTTTGGGAAGGGTGTATGTGAAGGTGACATAAGCTGAGGGTCTGGAAGCACCTATAGAGAGCCTGCTCTGCACCTGGCACTCTGTCACCTGAGTGGTCATCTTTATTGCTGTTGGAAAGGGATGATTGCTGTTTGCTTGAAATAAATGATTAGGTCAAAGATTTGCAAACTGGCCTCTGGGGCTGGGCCTTGTCCCAGGCAGTGGGGTGATTTCTCCTGAAACAAGGGTAGGCTGGGGTCAAGGCCAGGCCAAGTTGCATGTGGCCTGAGCAAGGTCAGGTTTAGCCTTTAGTAGCCCAGCCCCAGGGCTATGGGACCACAGAGGAGCCGCCGGCACTACCAGGCCCTGGGGTCCATGTTCACTCATTCATGTGTTGCTCACCCCCATGTGCTGGCCCCTGGCTCAGGCTGGGACTTGGTAGCAAGAGACAGATGCAGTCCCACAGGAGCATGAGCTTCCAGGTGGATGAGGGCTCTGGCAGAAAGGCACAGGTCTGCCAGGGTAAGGGCAGCTTCGTGGGGCCTGCAAGAGACACGGAACACTTTTAAGGAAGCAACATCTAGCAAGAGCTAGCCCACGAAGGAGAGCTCACCTGAGTGGCAGGGGAGCTTTCTGGGAGGGGTCTATGCAAAGGTCCTGTGGCTGGAGCCAGGGAGGGGCAGGCAGCAGGAGAGGACACAGGGCTGCAATGCTCTGGGCCCAGTGAGGATTTTGTCCACAACTTCAGGATGGGAGAGGCCACTAGAGACAGGCCTGAGCTATGTCTCTGTGGTGCCACTAACTGTGTGACATCAGGCAAGGCCCTCCCCTCTCTGAGCATCGGTTTCTTCCTCTCTAAAGTGGGGGTCAGAATACCCACCTCACGGGGTGGTTATGAAGAATAAATCAGAAGCCTCGAATCAGGAGTGCTTCCTTCAAACTCCTGGACTCTCCGGGGGGATGGGTGCCACCAGCGCAGACCCAGGCCACAGGCAGAGCCAGGCAGCAGAGCCAACCCCTCGTCCCCAGACGACCCGCACTCCCAGGCCAGCCCCAGCAGGCCAGACAGACTGCGGGGCAGGTGCGTAGCTGGCACGTCCCCGCGCGCACGCCCGTGCGTGTGCTGGGTTTGACGGCAGGGAGGTGAGGGAGAGGCCAGCTTCCTGACAGGGCAGTTGTAAAACATTCATAAAACTTTTATTGGACTTGCCACCCTTCCAGATAAATATTTTTCAATTTTATGGGCTTGTTTTAGGGCCCTGAGCTTAATCATGGCTTTGTAGGTGCCTTTAAAAAAAATTAAATATTGTTTTGGCAAAAGGACCCCCCCAAGCCCTGGCCAGAGGCAGCCTACGCCCTGCGCTCGTAAATCCCTGCTGCCTCCGCTCCCGCCCTTTCTCCCTCCACAGCTTCAGAGCCATGCCAGGACGAACCTGAGAAGAAAGCAGAGGCAGAGGGAGAAGAAAACATAACTCCTCCTCTTCTCCCTCCTGTGTCCTCACTACCCCCACCCTAGCTCTGTCCTGGAGGGAAATTTGATCCAGCTCCTAGTCCAAAAAGGAACCAGGCAGACGGGTCTGCCTTGGTCACCTGCTCCCTCCTGAGAGGGCAGCTGCCTTTGCTGATGGGGATGAGGTCTGCACAGGCCCCCGTCCCCCTGTACTCCCCAGAGCTCCTGAGTGAGGCCTCGCCTCATGGTTGTCCCTCAGACCTTCTCATTGTTGAGGTCTCAGTTCCCCCATTGCCTCCTCGGGCCTCCCGGACCACCCTATTCAAGCGCCCCCATGCACACTCAGGGCCACTCACTCTCTTTCTGCTGTGCTTCCTTCATAGCACTTGGCACTGTCAGAAACTTCCTCCTTCATTTACTGTCCTGAGTCTGTCCCCCTCACAAGTATAACCCATACCCTACCGTACCGCATGCCTGGAACAGGCCTGGTAGACATGAGTGACAGACGCTGGGGAGATGACATGGTAAGCAGAAGATGCTGGGAAGACGTGCTGAGCACAAGAATAAAAATGGTTAGGGCCGGCCTGGTGGCACACTGCTGCGGTGCGCCGCTTGGGAGCACGGCGGCGCTCCCGCCGAGGGTTCGGATCCCAC
>NW_007730083.1:6743-37562 GCF_000696425.1 Galeopterus variegatus | reverse complement strand
AAATGTACAATATTACAGATAATTGGTAGGTGTCATGAAGAAGAATGGAACATGGATTGACGTTATCTAATTTTTGTTTGAATAGTAATAATCTGGCTGCCGTATTAACAGTAGATTGGGTTGGGGTGGGGGAAATAACAACAATACCATTTACAAAACCAGCAAAACAAAATGATCAAACAACCTTAGCAATAAACTTAACAAAAGAAGTACAAGTCTCCTGCCTGAAAATTTTACTGCTAAAATCAAAGACCTAAATCTACGGAATATGTTGTCCTTATAGGTTAGAAGACTCAGTAGTATAGGAATGTTGATTTTTCCAAAATTCTATGGATTCAATACATTTTCAATCAAAATTCCCTTTTTGTTGTTGTTGTTGTTGTTGTTTTTGGTAGAAATTGACAAACTGGTACTAATACGAGGGTACTTCAAAAAATTCATTACAAAAATTTGTATTCTCTTTTAATTCTATTTTTCCACAAACTTTGTGAAGTATTCGTGTATTTATATAGAAATGCCAATGACTTGGAATAATTTTTTTAAAATTGAACAAACGTGAAATATTTGCATTATTTTAAGAATTACTATAAAACTACAATAATTATACCCTCTTCTGCCATTTTGTCCTGTTTATTCAGGCCCTCAGTGCATTGGGTGATGGCTCCACAATGGGGAGGGCCATCTTCTGTACTCAGCCTACCAATTCAAATATTAACACCCCCTAGAAATTCCCTCACAGACGCACCGAGAAATAATGTTTTACCAGCTGTCTGGGCATTCCTTAGCCCAGTCAAGTTCAAACATAAAATTAAGCATCACACTAAATATGTGCATTTTTTTTTCTTTTTTTTACAGGAGCAATATATAAAAAAGAGAAGCAAGGGCATAATGGTATGCAAAAGAGTGTGGTTAAAATAGTAAAGCATGAAATCTAAGCTGGGTGTGGAGAGAAACTGAGGACATGTGGAACTGATGAATAGTAAATTGGAGGTAGGATCTATAAATGATAACTCCTGGATGAGTTGAAATGAGCTAGAAAGAAAGTAGGTTTTGTTAGAGTTTTAAATGCTTAAAATTGTCATGTCTTTTTTTTGTCTGGGTAATTATTTTTTCTCTTCCTTCTTCAATATTTCTGCCATGGTTCATGTCCCAACTAAATATAAGTTAACTTCAGAGGGCTTTATGAGAAAAGCAGACAAAGACAGCACAATCTACCAAATGATCAGCTTTGGAACTCAGAAAAGTACAATAAAATAGTTTTGAGAAAAAGCCATCTGCTTCTTAAATATACTCATGCATATATGATCACTTGATTTTGAATAACAGTTCTTCTAGGTGAACAGGGCAAGGATGGTTATTATTCTTTATTTCCTTGGCTCAGATATTGAGGAAAGAGCGTGTCGGAGACTTGCTCAAAATCACATAGCTAATAGCTTTTCCTCAGAGACAGGCCTCCTAATTCGAAATGCACTGTATTTCTTTCTCAGTGGACTGCGCTGGAAAACTTGTTTTATCAATCCACAGTAGCATGTGTTTACAGTTAATTAAACTCAAGGATCTAAGATAAAATCCAACAACCTAAAAGGCACAAAGCAATGCAGTTTTATATCACTGATTCATCCTGACCAAATACTGATGGAAACACTCAGACACCAAATTGAAAAATTAATTCAATGGATAGAGATTCCTGTTCATGGTTTACTAAAATCTAAAAGTTTTATTTTAGGGTGACTAGGTTTATTGTCTGTTGGGGTTGTTTTCTTTTGTTTTTAATCTATTTTAAGATATATCAATGAAAACATGAAAGTTCAATGTCGAAACTATGTAACTCCACACTCTTCTGTTCTCATTAAAAACGAACGGACAATCTTTACTGAGTAAGGTTCTAAGTAAAAATCTTGCCTCTATGTTTAAAGTTTAGGAAGGAGATAGCATTTCAATTTGTTAATTTGGAGATATTCATGGTTTTCAAGTATTTTTTTTTTCAGGACCCAGTGAAATATTAATTTGGTTTTAGGAAGGCTAAAACTCTCTTGAGGAAGTTCTGGGGAGACCATTAAATTGCAGACACAAATGTTGATATAGGTCAGATTTACTAATTTTCTAACTCACTCTGCCACCTGTAATACTTAACTTTTAACACAACATAATCTTTATGCAATGCAGACATTTTGATTAACTATTGCTATATAACAAATCAGCTAAGATTGAAGAGTTTGAAACACCATTTTATTATTCCTCGCAGTTGAATCACCTGGGCAATCTAGTCCTATGATGCCACCTGAGGTCACAGTCAGCTGGAGGCTCTATTGGCTGAATCACCCAAGACCGCTCCCTCACAGGGCTGTCAGTTGATGCTGCAGGAAGGCTGGGAGCTCTCAGCTGGGGATGTTGACCACAGCACCTGCACATGGCCCCCAAGGCATGGCAGCTGGGTTCTGAGATGTAGCGTTCCAAGAGTGAGAGTATCCAGAGGGGCAGAAGCAGAAGCTGCCTGTCAGTCCTCAAAAAGGTTATGCCTAGAACTGACACGTTGTCACTTTTGCCATAATCCATTGTGTAAGCAGTCACGGAGCCACACTAGATTCTGGCTGAGGGAAAATAAATTCTACTTCTCAAAGGAGAAAGTTACAAATAAATCATGGTCATCTTTAATTCACTGCTATGGACTAAATTGTGTTCCCCCCAAATTTATATGAAGTTCTAACCCCCAATGTCATGGTACTTGGAGATGGGGCCTTTGGGAGTCATTTAGGCTTAGATAAGGTCATGAGGGTGAGCCCTCATGGTGAGATTAGTGTCCTTATAAAAAGAGACACCAGAGCTCACTCACTGGCATGCTCTCTCTCTCTCTCTCTCTCTGTCTGTCTGTCTCTCTCTCTCTGCCATATAGGGACACAGTAAAGACACAGAAGAAAGATGGCTGTGTGCAAGCCAGGAAGAGGTCCCCATCACAGCCTGACAATGCCAGCACCCTGATCTTGGATTTCCCAGCCTCTATAACTGTGAGAAACACATGTCTGTTGTTTAAGCTACCCTGTCTATACTGTTTTGTTATCCTGAGCCAACTAATACACCCACCAAATTTCTTGTCAATAAATAAAGCTATAGATTTCATGAAATTTGTCTTGGAGAAAAACATTTTCTGCATCTTTAGTTTCTTCAATGATATCGCAATGATATATGTGTTATATTACAAACGATGCCACAGTCATAATCAGATTGTTAAGAAGTCCACGTTGTATGCTGTCCTTTATTGGTGATTATTTCCTCCTTTCTGTGGAGAACAACTTTGAAGGCACTACTTTACCAACCATATTTATTCCTTCATGACAGGCTCCCCCCTCCTTTTCACTTATATAAAATTAAATCCAGAGCTTCTAGAGTTTCCTTTAGATGATAAAGCAAGATATCTCTACCACTAGGTCATGTTTTCCTCTCCAGTCATCAGCTACATCCCACGGAGAACATTAAATGTGACCCTGAATGAACTTTTTCATTATTTATTCCCAATTTCTAGCCTCTTCATGGTAAAATTATGACTGAGTGGGAAGCAATTTCTTTTCAGTTAAAAAATCTGTTGAAGTCATTCAAGTAACCTCTCATAGCAACAGAAAGAAGCCACATGTAATACAGTTTAATACTGTACTCTGCAAATTGCACAAACATAACTTTTTCTTTTTTCCTTTTCATAAAGATGAGTGGCTCAAGTTTCAGATCAGGTATTTGGTCCTCTGCTTTTTTTTTTTTTTAATTACTAACTCAGTCTCTCTACTTGTTCTAAGTCTACTCAGATTTTCTATTTCTTCTTTAGTTTGGATTAATGCCAACTTAATTTCAATAGTATATAAAAACTTTGCTCCTATATATCTCTGCCTCCCACCTTCATGCTGTTATTACCAGAAATTACATTGTGTGACATTCACATGCATTTATACCTATTGATTTATGCAGTTATCTTTTAAATCAGATAGAAAAAAAATGAGTACCAAAAACTCTCATTCATTGTGATGGGAATACAAAATGCTACAGCTACTTTGGAAGACAGGTCAACAGTTTCCTACAAAACTATGCATACTTCCAGTACATAACCCAGCCATTGCGATCTTTGGTATTTACCCAAAGAAGCTGAAAATTTATGTCCATACAAAAGCCTGAACACAGATGTTTATAGGCCTTTATTCATAATTGCAAAAACTTGGGAGAAACCAAGTTTTTCAGTAGGTGTATGGATAAATAAACTATGACACAATCCAGACAACATAATATTATTTAGTACTAAAAAGAAGTAAGGTATCAAGCCATGAAAAGACACAAAGGAAACTTAAACATATATTATTAAGTGAAAGAAGTCAATTCAAAAAGGCTATATACTATATGACTGCGAAGATACGGCTTTCTGGAAAAGGCAGAACAATGGAGGCAGCAAAAGATCAGTTGTTACCAGGGTTCAGGCTATGCACGTACGGGAGAGGGACTGTATAAGAAATCTCTGCACTTTGTTCTCAATTTTGCTGTGAATCTTAAACTGCTCTAGAAAAATTAAGTCCATTAAAAATGAATCACAAACCAAAAATACATTTACACTTCTGTCTTTTATATTTTCCTACATATCGTTGCCTTTATTAGTGTTATTTCTTCATATTGATTTGAGTTACTGTATTACATTCTCTCATTTCAGGCTCAAAAACTCTCTTCAGCATGTGTTGTAGGGCAGATCTACCAGTGACGAACTCTCAGTTTTTGTTTATCTGGGAATGTCTTAATTTTTCCTTCATTTTTGAAGGATAGTTTTGTCAGATATAGAATTCTTGATTGAAAGTTTGTTGTTTTTTGTTTCTTTTTCCCTTCAGCATTTTGAGTATATCATTCCACTGCTTTCTGGTCTCCATGGGTTCTAATGAGAAACAGCTGTAATCTTTTTGAGAATCTTCTACGTGATGTGACACTTCTCTCTTGCTGCTTTCAAGATTCTCTCCTTTTCTTTAGACAGTTTGATTTTAGAATGTCTAGGGATAGATCTCTTTGAGTTCATTCTACTTAGAATTCATTGAGCTTTATATATGTACAGATTAATATTGTTTATCAAATTTAAGAAGTTAAGACAATTATTTTTTCATGTAATCTTTCTGGCCTTTTCTCTCTCTTCTCTCCTCCTGAAACTTCCATTCTGCCTATGTTGGTATACTTTATGGGGACCCATTTTTCTTCATTTTTTCTTTCTGTTTTTCAAACTCAGTAACTACAACTGTCAAGTTCACTGATTCTTTCTTCTGCCTGCTTAAATTTGCTTTTAAGCCTCTCTAAGAAATTTTTTCATTTCAGTTTCAATTCCAGAGTTTCTATTTGGTTCCCTTTTATAACTGTTTTTTATTTATATCCTTTATTTCATGAATCATTGGTCTCATCCTTTCCTTTAGTTTATTATTTTTTTTAAAGATGACTGGTAAGGGGATCTTAACCCTTGACTTGGTGTTGTCAGCACCACGCTCACCCACTGAGCTAACCAGCCATTCCCATATGGGATCCGAATCCATGGCCTTGGTGTTATCAGCACCACACTCTCCCAATTGAGCCACGGGCTGGCCCCCTTTAGTTTTTAATACATGGTTTTCTTTAGTTCTTTGAACATATTTAAAATAGCTGAATTAGTTTTTGTCTATAAAGTCCCATGTCAGAGTTTCAACAGGGATACTTTTTTATTTCTTTGCATGTGTTATAATATTTTGTTGTAGTTGAAAACAGGGCACTTTGAATATTATAGTGGTGCAAATCTGGAAATCAGTTTTTCTTTTCTCCCTACCCAATTTTATTGTTGCTGCTGGCTATCGTAGTTGTTTGTGTGTTCAATGATTTTTCTGTGCTAATTGTGCAAAGTGAATATCCTTTGTCATATGTGACCACTGAAGTATCTGTTCTGTTAGTTTAATGGTCAGGTAATGATTAGACAGAGATTTCCTTAAATGCCTGGAATCACAATATCTCCCAGTTTTGGCCAAGAGGTATACCTTCAATACTGAACCACAGCAGTTTACAACTCTACCTTAGCTTTTGTTTTCCTCTTCCACAGAGCCTTAAGAGCAAGAGTTGAGAGCTTATGTTCTTTGTAGGTCTCTCTCGAGCATGCGCACAGTCCTGGGAATATGTGTAGCCTTCTAGATTTCCAGAAGTATGTCAGAGCTTTGCAAATCTCTTACAGAGGTCTTGTTCCTCAGACTTCCCTCCCTAGCTTTTTAGATAGCCTATTTTTGGCCCCACTATTATCTATAGCCTCAGGCAGTAGAGACCAAAATGTTTATCTTTTAATGTTTTAGACAAATTCCCCCCAAATAGCAGCTTTAGGACTAAGCCAGTTCACAGGTGAAACAATGACTAGCCTTTTGAGTTAGTCTTCCAGGGGACCATTAAGAACAATAGTCTGACCTGAATCCTCCAGGATCAGGGAATAGGGACTGTTATTTTCAAAGCTATGTCTGAGCTGGGAAAAGGGGATGAGACTGACTGACATAAATTACAATTCTGCAAAGCTTTTTGTTTTTACTGAGATTCAGCTGTTGTCTCTGAATAAATTCTTCCTGGGTTGCTTCAGGACTTTGGTTAATTTCCAAAGTTCCAAAAAGTACATTCTCACAGTTTTGTCAGTTTTTCCATTGAGTTTATGAAGGAGCAGAACTTTGGAATTCCTTACTCTGCCATTTCTTGTTGATGTTACCTCTTTAATATCAGTTTTTAATATTTCACAAATTGCAACTGACCTAATCTAAGTCCGTATTTTTTTTACTAGAATTTTTTGAAATAGTTTTCTTGACTGATCTCTCTGGTCCCAATCACAACTGCCTCTAATGCAGCAATGGCATTCCTCATTCTGTAGGATGAAGTCTAAACCTCTCATCATGGCACAAAAAGCCTTGCTCCTGACTCCTCCCCACCGCCTGCAACAGGCTTCTGGGCCACAGTAACTTTACTCCTCTACCCTAGGTGTTTCTGAGAGGCTCTTGACCTCTCTTACTATGCTTGTGGAGTGTTACTGCCTGAATTTCATTTTGTCTCTTCTCCCCCACCACTCATGTCTCTTGTGGTACCTCTTACAGAAAAATTTCCACACCCACAGAATAGTTTAGAGATTCTTCCTCAGTGTCCAGACAGGCTCATACCTTGATAATGTCCTCACCTCATGGAATTTTTATAAGGATTAAATAAGTTTGCATATATAAATTGCATGTATAAAGAATTACATAAATGTTTGTTGTTATCATCACACTGAGTACTAATTGTTGGTTTCCTTGTCTGCCCACACCAGGCAGTGAGCAACGTGAGAAGAGACATTTTTATTTTTTCTATTCTCTGTACATAACACCATGTTTAGTACATACCTTTTCCATCCATTTTAAGACTTTTTTTAAACATATAAATAAATAAATCAGGATGTATCTTATAATTGATGAAGTCTTACAATTATTGTCAGCCAGATAGAAGACACATGACTGTCATTACTTTGACTTAAGAGAACTCAGTCATAGCTATCTGTCGGAGACCAGCTCTGCAGGATTCGTTGGACCTGAATAGGTGGTGTGGATTTGGTGAAAAGAAAGAGACAGACCACAGATGTCTAGTGCAAGTGTGGACAATGACCACAAGAATCTTGCTTTATTTATATTTTTTACTTAACATTTTACATGATGATTTATCTTTTAATCAAAACATTTTTTTATTTCATCTCTATAGAAAAAGAAAAATCAGAATGTTCCAAAGCACTTATGCTGTGATAAAAACACCCACTCATGCATCAATTGTTCACCCCAAAGCCTGTAGCTTGTGGCCAGGAAACTATACAATAGCAACATGCTTGGCTTTAAAACGTCAGACTTCTGGTCTAAATCACAATTCTTAACCTTTTAAACTTACACATTAACTTATATTTAAATTCCTATTAAATCTTACTTATACTTATATTTAACAATTTAATGTTTTATGTTTTATATTAATTATTCTAATTCTTACCCAAAATCATAATGTCTATAACATGATTTTATATAATGAAACTTAATTATAATGTTCTATTATATTTTGCACTACTATTAAAAATTATTACACTTTAAATTAATCTAAACAAAATCTATTAATATCAAAACCTTTTTATATATCTGTAGTATTTTACCTATCCAATCTCTATAGCAAAATTTTCTGTCTCCTTGCCGATTGACTATGGGAACAGTACAAGGAGCAAAGTGAAAAATTAAATGATCCTACTCAAGCTAACAAAAACACACTATATCATTCTCATTATTACTAAGGAAAGAACATGTTCTTGGTAAATCAAGTGGAACCGTGGGAATGGGGAAAAACAAAGAAATCTGTAACTGTAACTGGTTATGATCAAATAGTTGTCAACACCACTGCACTCAGACCCACCATCTCCCTGGGGGATGTGTATAGAAATCCAATATAATAACTTCATTCCACACGTACAAGAGCATGACCACAGCCACAATGGGTTAATGCACACATCACTAACAAGAAAGATTAAAAACAAAATTAAATTGAGCCAACCCATACTGAGAACATGCATCAAAAACACCTTTAATACTGACAATGCCTTTTAAATAAACCATTTAATTTTGATGAATTTTTAACATGTCCCTCGAGAAACCCCGGGGCCCTTGGAATCTTCCGAAGGACATGCTAGTATGACTTTGAGAAACTCCAGGGCCCTTGGAATCCCTCAAAGCCACACTAAGCCAAAAAGTTAGGCCTTTAATTCTGAAAAGCCTTGTCAAGCAAAGGTGAAACAAACAGGGAATCTCCATGCAGCTGTGTCACACAGGCAGGACCCCCTGCAGCCTAGATGAACAAAGGGTATCATTCCTCAGGCTCCCAAGCTGTTCCCTATAGCAGGATGGCTCTCGACAGCTATCCATGATTTACTTACTCATAATTGTTTTACAGATTGTTGCTACTAAGTGTGCTGAGTTTAATTGCTTTTAACCTCTTTTCAAAAGTGTTATAGCAAATTAATTTTGAAATAAAAAGTTACTGTATGTGCACTGCAATAGCAATAAGGCATAAAATTGATATTTATGAAGCAAATATTTGTCTTTTAAGAACTAGTCACAATTTTATTTGTATGTGTGTTGCCAAATAACCAACCATCAGGTACTTTATTAAACCTAAGAAAGGAGGATGATCATAACTAGTTGAAGCCATGTTATGTCTTGCTAGTGAAATACATAAAGAGGGGTTAATTATATAACTGAAATTCTCAGAATAGAAGGAAAAATTTCAAAGACAATGAAAAGCTGGTGTAATCAATTTTTGAAGGATTCTCATTAAGACATTGAATGTCAAATTTGTTAGAAACATTCTGCTATGCTGAACTCTTATTCACCTGCAGTTTGTTCCAGGATAATACAGTACAGTGCATACATTACGGTGTGATTTGCCAAGTTACATTTTTTTAAAGGAACATAAAACAGTGATGTGCTTTACAATGTCTCAGATTTAATGAAATACTATCATAGCTACACTGTAATTGTTTTTTGGATTAGTAAATGAAATGTCTTAAACTGTTTGAACATCTGCCTTCTCAACTGCAAGAATGCTGATGTTATGTATCTTACTAACTAGAAAGAATTAAATGCACACACTCATAATAAAAATAGTGCTTGTCATGTGGTAAGTGCTGAACGTCTTTGTTTCCTTTTTTCTGCCTATGTAGTAAGTCTTTGCAATGTAATCAGCCTGAATAGCATTCACTACTTTTCTCTCCAGTGGTGAATTATGGAATTATAGACCTATCTATCCAGTTTCAAAATGAATTCAAACTTAGCCAACATCAGAGAGAATCCCTAAATTAATAAGAGCTATTTTTTACAGACAAGAAATGGAAGATGCTTAATTCTTTTTTAATCACATAGAATTGTCTATCCTAGAAGTTCTTCAGAAGTGGGAATTCGTTTGGCTTTTTTTCAACTCTCTGGTGTGGTTGGGTAGAGTCATGACTGGGAGAGAGCACTCCTTGACTATTTTTACACATTTGTTTCTTTCTCAAAGTTAGGGTTGGTCTCAGTGTTGTTTGTTCCAAGTGCATAAGGAACTGACAGGAAAAGTGCCAACCATTCTTTCTGGAGCAGAGGACACTACTATGGAATGTTTATGTCCCCCCAAATTCATATGTTGAAATTTAAACCGCCAAATTTATGGTATTAGGGGGTGAGGCCTTTGGGAGTTTATTAGGTTATGGGGGCAGAGCCCTCATGAATTGGATTGTTGCCTTATAAAAGAGGCCCCAGAGAGCTCCCATGTCCCTTCTGCCATGTGAGGACACAGTGAGAAGATAGCTCTCTATAAACCAGTAAGCAGGTTCTCACCAGACACTGAACCTGCTGGTGCCTTGATCTTGGACTTCTCAGCCTCCAGAACTGTGAGAAATAAATTTCTGTTAGTTATAAGCCATCCAGACTATAGTAGTTTGTTACAACAACCCAAATAGAATAAGACAAAAACTATTTTTATTGTGTAGATAGGAAAGTAAATTAGGATTGCAGTAACAGTAATGATGTTAATCTAGAGGCAGTTTTTAGAGTGTCTATTTGTGTTACATGATTTCTTGAACAAGATAAGTAGAGTCATTGGCATTGGGAAAGTCATCTGAGGGTCATATAATACTAAAAGCAGGTTCAATAATCTTTTAAACTGCTCAGCACAATGCTGGACACATAACAAGAGCAACCATAATAACTAATCACTCACTGTTAAATCAAAGACATATATTTTACAAGAAAGGTGTTATTTCTACTATTCAGAATTTACTGCAGCTGCTTTAGCACTTAATTTTCAAAGTACTTTTGAATAACCTGTGAGATTGTTATGTTCCTACATAAAAGGATTTGTACCTTTTCTATATCAATGGTATAGAAAAGGTACAAATCTGATTTTCATCTTATTATGAAAATCACAGCACCGTTCTGCTTCTAATCAATAATTTCTAAATTTTTCCTTTTATGAACATTGCTGTGATGAATATCCTTGCAACACGAATTGAATTTACTTACAATTGTTCATTGTAGGATAAATGTTGATGGAGATTGGATGTGCTGTCCCCTCCAAAACTCATGTGGAAATTTTTTAAAATTTAATTTATTTTATTTTACTTCTCAAAATACAGTGTACTTAATTTTCATGCCCCTTCACCCATTCATGTGGAAATTTGATCTGTCCAAAACTCATGTGGAAATTTTTTAAAATTTAATTTATTTTATTTTACTTCTCAAAATACATTGTACTTAATTTTCATGCCCCTTCATGTGGAAATTTGATCTGCAATGTGGCAGTGGTGGAAACTGATTGAGTCATGGGGGTGGATCCCTCATGAATGGATTAATGCTCTCCCTGGGGGAGTGGGAGTAATGAGTGAGTTCTCACTCTATTAGTTCCCATGAGAGCTGGTTGTTCATAGGACACTGGCACCTCCTCTCTCTCTCTCTCTCTCCCTCACCATGTGAACTGCTCGTACCCACCAGCTGCCTGCCACTTTCCGCCATGAGTAGAAGCAGCCTGAGGCCTGTGCCAGATGCAGTTGACCCAGAATTGTAAGCCAAGTAAACCTCTGTTCTTTATAAATTACCCAGTCTCAGATATTTCTTTCTTTTTTTTTTTTTTTTCCTTTTTGTCTTTTTTTCGTGACCGGTAACGGGATTGCAACCCTCGGTGTCACGCCTGTACCGCGACCAGCAATGGGATCGCAACCCTCGGTGTCGCGCCCGTACCGCGCTCAGCCAGTGAGCGGACTGGTCTCTATATGGGATCCGAACCCTTGGTGGGAGCGCCGCCGCGCTCCCAAGCACCACACTCAACCGAGTGCGCCGCCGGCCCGGCCCCATCAGATATTTCTGTTATAGCATCACAAACGGACTAATACAAATGTCTATGTGGAAATGCTACGTAAAATGGCATTTGTAATTTTTAGGTGTTATCTTTTCTATAAATTTCATTGATTTTCACTCTTTTAAGCAATATGAGACCCTGTTTTCCCACGTGAGTGAGTTCTCACTCTATTAGTTCCCATGAGAGCTGGTTGTTCATAGGACACTGGCACCACCTCCTCTCTCTCTCTCTCTCTCTCTCTCTTCCTCACCATGTGATCTGCTTGTACGTGCTGGGTGCCTGCCACTTTTCGCCATGAGTAGAAGCAGCCTGAGGCCTGTGCCAGATGCAGCTGACCCAGAATTGTAAGCCAAATAAACCTCTGTTTTTTATAAATTACCCAGTCTCAGATATTTCTTTTTTTTTTTTCCTTTTTGTCTTTTTTTCGTGACCGGTAATGGGATTGCAACCCTCGGTGTCGCGCCCACACCGTGCTCAGCCAGTGAGCGGACCGGTCTCTATATGGGATCTGAACCCTTGGCAGGAGTGCCGCAGTGCTCCCAAGTGCCGCGTTGAGTGCACCACCAGGCCGGCCCCATCAGATATTTCTGTTATAGCATCACAAACGGACTAATACAAATGTCTATGTGGAAATGCTACGTAAAATGGCATTTGTAATTTTTAGGTATTAACTTTTATATAAATTTCATTGATTTTCACTCTTTTCAGCAATATGAGACCCTGTTTTCCCACGCCCTAACAGTTTTAGCAAATACATTTTTGGCCAACCAAATAGATGAAAAATGTTATTTCAGTGTGTTTTTGAATATTCTTGTTTGTGAATGAGTTTGAGCATCTTTTCATTTGTCTAATAGTCATTTGCATTCCCCTTCAATGAACTGTTTCTGCTTATTCTTTGCTCATTTTCCTATTAGATTGCTGGACTTTTTGATTTGTAGAGTTCTTTAAAAATTGAGGCAAATAGCCATGTAGCTATGAAATGGAATACTTTTCTACAATTATCTTTTGAGTTCATTTATGATGATTTTTGGCAACGTGCTTGTTTATTTTTATGTAGTTGACTGTATCAGATTTTATGGACTTTTTGTCATACTTAGAAAGGCTTCCCAATTTCAAGAATTTTTTAAACCCATATTTTATTTTAGTAATTTTAAAAATATTTTTATTTAAATTATTAATCTATCTACAATTAATTTGTGTAAATAATGAGAGGTAGAGATCCAACATTTTTCTCCAGAGGGCTACCAGTTGTCCCAACACATTTTATTTAGTAACCAACTTTGCTGATTTGAAATAACATCTCTTCACATACTACATATCCAAATGCTTTTAGATTTGTTTTTGGACTTTCTATTTCTCTGATCTATCTTGCTATTCTTATATTAATACCAAATTGTTTTACTTTTAGAGGTATATAGAATAGTTACTGCAGCAGAATGTTAAATGGCCCAAGCCTGTATCACCATCGCAGAAAGAACTTTTAGTATATAGAAATAAATATAAATTGTATAAACAATTGCAATGATCATAATTTTATTATTAAAACATATTTAATAGTCAAAATTTTAAAATTTAGTATAGTTGTACAGAGGAACAGTTTCTCAGCACCATCAGCAGCTAGACTGTTCCGGTTCATTCTACTATAATCTGTAATGCTATATTGATTTTTCATTTTGAGTGGAGTTAGTTGAAATGAAAATTCTTCTCTTATCTCAGTAAGTTTCCTTAAGACTGTTGCTGGAATTTCTTTTTAGTCATTTCAAGGGTTCCTGCTCTATATGGTCTGGTATTTGAGAATTACTGTATTCTTTTGGTGGTGTCATATTTTCTCTACATTGATGTCTGGTCATTTGATAGAACAGTTGCTTCTTCTACCGCTTTGGAGTGGGCTTTGAGGAGAGAGATGTCCTCTTCTTTTTCCAGTTTCCATTGGTGACTTTCCTTGTGTCAGTGCAGTCAAGTGTCTAGCAGGCCACCTGCATGGTGACTATGACTACTGCTGTGGCATTGAGTCACATTTGCAGCAGCCATGGCTGTGGTGTTGGCTGTGGTAGTCCACCTGTGCAAAAGTGGTGTTTTGGGGGTGCTCTCTTCCCTGCTTCTGGGCAGAGGAGACAGCTGCCCTCAGATCCTGCCTAGAACCTGAGGCACTGCTCTCTTGCCTGCTTCCAGGCAGAGGGGGTGGCTGCCTTCCTCAGCTATACATATATCAGATAAAATAGACTTCAAGCCAATGAAAGTAAAATATGATAAGGAAGGTCATTATATAGTGATAAAAAGGTCAATTCAACAAGAGGATATAACAGCTTAAATATATATGTACCTGACTCTGGAGCACATAGATATATAAAGCAATTACTAATAAAGGGTCATTATATAGTGATAAAAAGGTCAATTCAACAAGAGGATATAACAGCTTAAATATATATATACCTGACTCTGGAGCACATAGATATATAAAGCAATTACTAATAAACGTAATGGAAGAGATAGAATCCAACACAATAATAGTTGGGGACTTTAATACCCCACTTTCAGTAAAGAACAGAACATCCAGACAGAAAATTAAGAAATATTAGAATCAATCTCTGCTATAGGCCTATTCTATATGTCATTATATAACTAACATATATTTACAGAACATTTTATATAACAGCTTCAGAATATACATTTCTTCTAAGAATCACTTGGAGCATTCTCTAGAATAGACTATACGTTAGGTCACAAAACAAGCCTCAACAAATTTTAAAGACTTGAAATCATATCCATTACCTTGTCCAACCACAAAAGAATAAAACTAGAAATCAACAACAAAAGGGACACCAGAAAATGTGCAAATACATAGAAATTAAAAACATGGTCATAAACAATGAATGGGACAAAGAGGAAATCAAAAAGGAAATTTAAAAATTGTTGTAGACAAATGAAAACAAAAACACAATATACCAGAACCTGTGGGATACAGTAAAAGCATTTCTAAGAGGCAAATTTATAACAATATATGTGACATCAAAAAGAAGAAACACTTCAAATAAACAACCTGACATTACACCTCAAGGACAAAGAATAAGAACAAACAAAAACAAGAGCAAACCAAACCCAAAATCAGTAGAAGGAGAGAAATAACAAAGATCAGAACACACACACACAAAAAAGAAGTTTAAAAAAAACCAAAATATGAATGAAACAGAGTTGGTTTTTTGAAAAGATAAACAAAATTGATAAATGATTAGCTAGATTAATGTAGAAAAAAAGAGAAAACTCAAATAAATGAAATCAGAAATGACAAAGGAGGCCTTACAACAGATACCACAGAAGTACAGAGGACCATAAGAGACTACTGCAAACAACTATATGTGAACAAACTGGAAAACCTAGAAGAAATGGATAAATTCCTGGACACATACAACTTACCAAGATTGAATCATGATGAACAAGAGACCTAAAGTGACCAATAATGAGTAATGAGATTGAAGCAGTAATAAAGAGTCTCCCAACAAAGAAAACCCCAGTACTAGATGGCTTCACTGCTGAATGCTACCAAACATTTAAAGAACTAATAACAATTCTTCTCAAACTCTTTTTGAAAAATTTAAGAAGACGGAATACTTCCAAATTCATCCTATGAGGCCAGTATTACCCTTATATCAATGCCAGAAAAAGACAAAATGATAAAATGAAACTACAGACCAATATCCCTCATGAACACAGATGCAAAGATCTTCAACAAAATACTAGCAAACAGAAACCCAACAACACACTGAAAAGGTCATTCACCATGATCAAGTGAGATTGATCCCAGGGATGCAAATATGGTTCACCACACACAAATCAATAAATGTGATACATCACATCAACACAATGCAAGAAAAAAATGTGATTATTCCAATAGATACAGAAGAAGCATTTGAAAATCCAATACTGCTGCATGATTAAAAAAACCCAACAAACCAGGTGTAGAAGGAATGTACCTCAACACAATAAAGGTAATACATGACTAACACACAGCTGATATCATACGGAATGGACAAAAATTGAACTCTTTTCCTCTAAGATCTGGAACAAGACAAAGATGCCCACTTTCCACGTTCTTATTAAACATAGTACTGCAAGTTCTAGCCAATACAATAAGGCAAGAGAAAGCAATAAAAAGCATCCAAACCAGGAAGGAGGAAGTCAAACTTTCCCTATTTGTAGATTACATGATCCTATACATAGAAAACCTTAACAACAACACCAAAAAATTACTAGAATTAATAAATGAATTCAGTGTAGTGGAAGAATACAAATTCAACACACAAACATCAGCCTTCCTATATGCAAATAACAAAATAGCTGAAGAAGAAGTAAAGTAATCCCTTTTACAATAGCTATCAAAAAACATGGAATACCTAGGAGTAAATCTAACCAGAGAGGTGCAAGAACTCCTCAATGAAAACTATAAAACATTGGTAAAAGATATTGAAGAGGACACAAATAAATGGAAAGATATCCCATGTTCATGTGTTGTTAGAATTAACATCATTTAAATGTCTATATTACTCAAAGTAATTTACATTCAACACAATCCCTATCAAAATACCAATGATATTATTCACAGGAATAGAAAAAATAATCTTAAAATTATATGGAACCACAGAAGACCCCATATAGCTAAAGCAATCTTGAACAAAAAGAACGAAGTTAGAGGAATCACACTTCCCAACTTCAAAATCTACTATAAAACTATAGTAAGCAAAATAGCATGGTACTGGTATGAAAATAGACAAATAGAACAATGGAACAGAATAGACAGCCCGGAAATAAACCCATGCACTTATAGCCAACTGATTTTCAACAAAGGTGCCAATAATATTCAGTGGGGAAAGGACAGTCTCTTCAACAAATGTGCTTAGAAAACTGGATATCCACATGCAGAAGATTGCAGCTAGACCCCTATCTTTCACCATATGAAAGAAAGCTCAAAATGATTAAAAGACTAAATCTAAGACCTGAAACTATGAAACTGCTAGACAAATATGTAGAGGAAATGCTACATGACATAGGAGTGGGCAGCACTTTTTTGAGCAAGACTACAAAGGCAGGGGCAACAAAAGCTAAAATAGACAAATGGGATTTTAAACACAGAAAACCCACCACACTCATGTATACACTATAGAACTAAGTTTGTTTTGCTTTATAGCTAGCCCTTAATGATTAACTAAGGTTGTGTTGAAAGGAGCTTGAAGACTCTAAGACTTGTCTCCCCAATACATTTACCTGTATAAACTCCAGCTCCCAGTTGATCAGGGAGGCAGTTGTGGACTTTACCCTCTGTCTCCCTATCGATGTTTTTTGAAATAAAAACCCTTTCTTTCAAATTCTGTCTGGTGGGTGTGATTGGCAATCCTATAGCAGCAAGCACTTGGACCCACGTGGGTCAGGGATTCCCCTGACTGTTGGCTGCTGGTGAAGGGGAATCCTATGGGACTCGTTCCTTACCAGGATTACATCAAACTAAACAGCTCCTGCACAGCAAGAGACACAATCAGCAAAGTGAAGAAACAAACTACAGAATGGGAGAAAGGGTAAAAAACTACTGCTGGTGAAGGGGAATCCTATGGGACTCGTTCCTTACCAGGATTACATCAAACTAAACAGCGCCTGCACAGCAAGAGACACAATCAGCAAAGTGAAGAAACAAACTACAGAATGGGAGAAAGGGTAAAAAACTACACTATCTACCCTAAATGAATCTATGTAAAGTATATGAATGTATTGGAAACACACACTCACACTGTACCCCACAAATATGTACAAGTAAATATTAATGTTACAAAAAATACTTAAAAAAAGATAAAATAGAAGCTAGTGTATACTAAAAAGGGAAGCTGAATGAAAATCACAAAACATCCTTAATTGTTCAGCAACATAAATTTTCTAAATAATCAATGGTTACTTGCAAAAAATGTAATTAATTTGCTGGAAAATGATGAGGAAAAAACCAGGTATATTGGTTCCTCACAATGTCACTATTTTCCCTAAATGTTGTCTTTTGGGCACAATGGAACTTTAAAAAAAAAAAAATCACATTCAGGAAATATTTCTATTTTTTGCAAGTTGTAATAAATTTCTACAAAATAATTTTTCAATATGTATAAAAAATCATGTTGGTCTCTTGATTTTCTTTCATGGTAAATTATATTAATAGCTTTTCTAAAAATATTAGTAGTGAACAACTTTGTGCCTCTTGGGCATCTTACATTGATCTTTATTATGCTGTGGTTTCATTTGCTAATTATTTATATAATTTTTTTGCATTCCTAGAAAGTTTGTCACTAGTTTGCTGTTTTTGTGCAGCTTTGTCAGGTTTCAGTAAGAATATCATGCTAACTTCCTTTAAAATTGAGACTTTCCTTTGTGTTTTATATTTCAGAACAGTTTAAATGGCATTGGAAAGATGAATTCTTTAAATGTTTCATCTGGTTCCCTATGACATAATCTAGACCTGTTGTATTTTTTAGTGATTGTGGTTAGAGGAAGGACTGCAGCAGGTAAAATGTTAATTTTTTTTTTTTTTTTTTTTTAAAGATGACCGGTAAGGGGATCTTAACCCTTGACTTGGTGTTGTCAGCACGACGCTCAGCCAGTGAGCTAACCGGCCATCCCTATATGGGATCCGAACCCGTGGCCTTGGTGTTATCAGCACCACACTGTCCCGAGTGAGCCACGGGCTGGCCCAAAATGTTAATTTTTTTTTTTTTTTAAAGATGACCGGTAAGGGGATCTTAACCCTTGACTTGGTGTTGTCAGCACGACGCTCAGCCAGTGAGCTAACCGGCCATCCCTATATGGGATCCGAACCCGTGGCCTTGGTGTTATCAGCACCACACTGTCCCGAGTGAGCCACGGGCTGGCCCAAAATGTTAATTTTTTTTTTTTTTTAAAGATGACCGGTAAGGGGATCTTAACCCTTGACTTGGTGTTGTCAGCACGACGCTCAGCCAGTGAGCTAACCGGCCATCCCTATATGGGATCCGAACCCGTGGCCTTGGTGTTATCAGCACCACACTCTCCCGAGTGAGCCACGGGCTGGCCCAAAATGTTAATTTTTTAACAATGTGTCCTGCAATTCACATTGATTCCCTAAACTATTTCTTCATTGATGCATGAGCCAAGTGATCCACCGCTATGAATCAGTGTTAGATTTTTGACCACTTATTCTCAAATATAAAATTAGATTATTTGTGTCCTTGGAGTGGCTTAAGAAAATTATGTTTTCCTTTGAATTCATTTGTACAGGGTTGAGTGAAGTTTTCAATTAAGGTTCTTTTACTTCCTCATGAAAATGTGATTTTTTTTTCTCATTACCACAATTTTCAGGTTTATCTATTTTATCCTCTCCTTCCAAAAAATTTTCTAATAATTGTTACTTTTTCTAATGAGCAAACATCTCCTTTGCATTAATTTATTCCTTTATTGACCCTACAATTTTTAAAAAGCTTTATTGAGATATAAGTGATACACAAAAATTTCACATATTTAATCTATACATTTTGATGAGTTTAGACATATGTATACACTAGTGAAACAATCACCACAATCACAGTACTAAACGTATCCATCACCTTCAGAGATTTCCTTTTGCTTGTGAGTATGTATGTGTGTCTGTTTTGTTTCTTTTGGAGGTGAGAACACAACTTGAGATCTACCCTTTTAACATATTTTAAAGTGCAAAATACTGCATTATTAATTACAGGTACTAAGTCATATTGAATATCTCTAGAATGTATTCCTCTTTCATAACTAAAATTTTACACATGTTGAGCAACAATTTCTCATTTCTGCCTCTCCTTAGCTCCTACTAATCATCATTCTATTCTCTGCATCTATGTATTTGACTAGTTTAGATGCCTCACAAAAGTGGAATTATGTAGTTTTTGTCCTAAGATTGGCTTCTTTCACTTAGCATAATGTCCTTGAGGTTCATCCAAGGTGTTGGAAATGGCAGGATTTCCTGTTTTTTATGGCTCAGTAGTATTCCATTGTACGTATATGCCACATTTATTTTTATCCATTCATCTGTCAATGAGCATATGAGTTGTTTCTATATCTTGGCTATTATAAATAATACTGCAATAAACATGGAATTCTGATATATCTTCGAGATCCTGATTTTAAGTCTTTTGCATATGTATCCAGAAGTGGTATTGCTGGACTACGTGGTAGTTTTATTTTTAACGTTTTGAGAAATCTCTGTAATGTTTTCCATAGTGGCTATACCATTCTACCTTTCCAACAATAATGCATAATCTTCCAAATTCTCCACATCCTTGCCAACACTAAATTTATTTTTTTTTATAATAGCAATCTTAACAGGTGTTAAATACATTTGAATTTCCCTGATGATAAGCAATGCTGAACACCTTTTCATATTTCTATTGGCTATTTGTATGTCTTCTTTGGAAAAATGCCCATTATTTAATCTGTTTTTTGTTTGTTTTGTTTTTGTTATTAAGTTGTAGGTGATTCTTAAATATTTTGGACATTAACATTTTATCAAATACATGGCTTACAAATATTTTGTCTCATTTTGTAGGTTGCCTTTTCATTCTGTTGATTGTTTTCTGTGCTATGCAGAAGGTTTTTGATGTAGTCCTACTTGTCTATTTTTGGTTTTGTTACCTGTGCTTTTATTGTAAAATCCAAGAAATCATTGCCAAGACTAATGCCTTCTTTGAGGAGTTTTAAAGTATCAGTTCTTATGTTTAAGTCTTTAATCCATTTTTGAGTTGATTTTTGTGTATGGTGTAAGAGTCCAATTTTATTCTTTTGTTGTGGAAATCCAGTTTTCCTTGCACTATTTATTGAAGAGATTATCCTTTCCCCATTGCGTGTTCTTGACACACCTGTTGAAGATCAGTTGACGGTATATGCATGGGTTTATTTCTGGGATCTCTAGTCTGTATTTTTGGTCTATGTGTCTGTCTTTATGCCAGTACCATTTTGTTTTAATTTTGAAATTAGAAAACGTGAGGCCTCCAACTTTGTTCTTCTTTCTCAAGATTGCTTTTGCTATTTGGAATCTTTTCTGGTACCATATAAATTTTAAGATTGCTTTCTCTATTTCCATAAAACATGCCACTGTAATTTTGACAAGGATTGCCTGGAACATGTTGATTGCTTTAAATATTATGGAGATTTTAACAATCTTAATTCTTCCAATTTTTGAACATGGGGTATCTTTCCATTTATTTGTGTCTGCACTAATTTCTTTTATAAATGTTTTATAGTATTCAGTGTATAAGACTTTCACATATCTGGTTAATTTTATTTCTAAGTATTTATTCTTTTTGATGCTATTGTGAATGGGATGATTTTTTAAAATTTCCTTTTCAAGTAGTTCATTGCTAGTGCATAAAAATGTGACTGATTTTTTTATGCTGATTTTGTGTCCTGCAACTGATTAATTCATTTATTAGTTCTAACAGTATATTTGTGTGTGTGTATAAAGTCTTTAGGGTTTTCTATATATAAGACCATGTCATCTGAAAACAGAGACATTGCTACTTTTTACTTTTCTTTTCTTTTTTTTTTTTTCCTTTTTTACTGACCAGTAACGGGATCTCAACCCTCGGTGTCGCGCCCGCACCGCGCTCAGCCAGTGAGCGGGAACCGGTCTCTACATGGGATCCGAACCCTTGGCAGGATCGCTACTGTGCTCCCAAGCGGCGCACTCTCCAGTGCGCCACCGGGCTGGCCCGTACTTTTATTTTTCAATTTGAATGCCTTTTCTTTTTAATTGCCCTGGCTGGGACTTGCAGTACTGTGTTGAATAAATGTGACAAGAGTCAGCATCCTTGACTGGTTCCCAATTTTAGAGAAAAAGCTTTCAGTTTTTCATCATTGAGTATGATGTCAGCCGTAGGCTTGTCATCTATAGCCTTTATTGTGTAGAGGTACATTCCTTCTAAACTTAATTTGTTGAGTGTTTTTATCAAGAAAAGGTGTTTTATCCATTCACTTTTATTCTTTAATTATTTAGGAGTAAGCATTTTCCTTTTGGAATTGTGTTGTGTGTGGCTCAGAGGTTTCTATTTATGGTAGTTTCATTATAGTTATTTGCCAGATACTCTGTAACTTTGAGTTTGATTTTTCTCCTTGCTTTGTAATATAGGTCCAGGTTAGTTTTTCATTATTTGATTTTGTTGTATACCTTCTGCTGTTTTCTGATATTATTACTTTGTGATGAATGTTGTCAATTTCTATTTTTAGGAATTTGAGGTGTCCTTTTGGCTTAGTCCATAGCTGCTTTTATGGTTAATTCTTCCAAGAAAACAAGAAAAGAAGATACATCCTTTTTTTCTTTCTTGGGAGTGTGGTGTGTGTGGTGTAAATGTGTGTGTGTGTGTGTGTGTGTGTGTGTTTGCAGAAGATCATTTATGCTTTTTCACATTTGACTGAAGAAAGCTCAAATGAACTCTGATAATACAATTTTTTTTTCTAATACGTCACCAGTTTGCTTTAGGAATATTGATGATTTATGTAATGACATTCACAACTGCTGCGTCCTCATCGTGGATTTTTCTCTCCATAATAAAGTGTTGTCCTGTATCCTATTCAGTGCTTTTTGCCCTGCATTCACCTTGTTCAATATTTGTGCTTTATTTTGTTTTGTTTGTAGTGCCCAGTATGTCTTTGTCCAGCCTATCATTTTCAAACTATGAATGACTTTATTTTAGCAAATTATGAGCATACCAATTATTAGATTTCAATTGCCCATTATCACCTTTTTCTCTGATATTTTCAAAAATTGTATTTTGTTCCATTTGTTTTTTCAATCTTACATTCTATATTACTTGCTGTGTCTTCGGCAGTCTATTTGCCTTTGTACTGCTTCCAATTTGACTTTGGTTTTCCTGACTTTTTATCCCATTTCAATTTCTTTTTCTAATATGTAAAAGAAGCAGAGCTGGTAATAATGTGTGTATTTATTTCCTAGGGCTGTCATAAAAAAATAGTGTGACTAAGCAGCTTAAAGCAACAGAAAGTTATTGTCTCATAGCTCTGAAGGCTATACGTCCAAAATCAAGGGTATCAACAAGTCTTGCTCCCTCCAAAACCCACAGAGGAATCCATCCTTGCCTCTTCCTAGCTGATGGTGCTTTGCTGGCAATCTGTGGTGTTCCCTGCCTTGTTGATGAATAACTTCAGTCCTCCATCTTTACGTGGTGTTCTCCCTGTCAGTGACTTCAAATGGCCGTCTTCTTATAGGTACATCAGTCATATTGTATTAGCAGCCCACCCTACTCAAGTATGTACCCATCTTAACTAATTACATGTGCAACCACCCTATTTCCAAATAAGGTCACATTGTGAGGTACTGGATGTTCAGACTTCAACATATCTTTTTGGTGACAAAATTCAACTCATAATAGGGTGAATCTGCCCTAAGCTCCTGATTCTGACATCACTTTTTTGTTTTTTTAGACAATTGCTCCATTTATTAAAAGCTTGGCAACACTGTTGCTTATATAGCTGGTCCTCAGTAAAATTTTTGTGGTTTAGTGTTGATTTATCACTTTTAATTCCTGTTTTTATCTTTTAATTTTTAAAAATATCTTTATATAAATTCTCATCTTGTTGTAAAATTGAGATATGGCTAAAAATTTAATTTATCTTAAAAATTAAAATCATCTGTTATGCACCTAAATATGTTTTAAGCAGAATAAAATCATCTTGTTTCATTAAACAGCACAATAATTTTGAATTTGATATATGATACCCCATCTTTACTTCAAACTTATATTTTTAAAAAGTTAACATTCATATTCTAATATTTAAGGTATATACTAATTCTGCTTTAGAAATAATGAACACCCACATTTTAAAGTGACACCTAAACAAATATTAGAATGGAGTTAACCAGCCATGACATATTAGATATTATATTTAAAACATGTAGACTGAGAACAGAATAAAAAATTGCATTTAAGGGCCTAGTAGGAGTTGGCTAAAATTTCTTCTCTAGTATAAACAGACTGAGTGGGTGGAGAAGATCATACGTAGTTCCATTTGACAGACATTGTTTCTTCTTACGTTCTAGGTCACAATTAACACTGGTTTGAAAAGAACAAGAAGGCTTCAAAAATGTACTTACAAACATGGCTTTCAGTAATTTAGTAAAGGTTAAAAGATAGACTGTTTTATTATATGTAGTTCCAAAAGTATCACTACTAGATGTAGTCATTTGGAAGCTTGTCCAACTCATTAATGAGAAAAGAAAGAAGTAGCTTTCCTTCTTTACCTTTTGATTTCATATATTATACAGGGAATTTAAGGAGAAGAGAAAACCTTTAGTTGTCGCCTTGGAATTACATGTACAGGATTCAGGGGCTGATATTTCAGTGGTAGTTTATGCCCATACATGGCCACAACTTTGAGCACAGTTAGTTGTTGCATCAAACTCTGGCACCCACAAATCAGGGCAGCCTTGAATAACAAGTCAAAGGAGGTGGCTACAGGAGTGGATTTCCTGTATTCTGCATTAAACTTGGTATGTTGCATCCCTGAGCTATCTTAACATACACATAAAGTAAATTCTGCATTAGGAACCTTCATTAAGTTGTGAAATGCCTTAAAAGTCTGCTACAAAATTAAGTATTTATTTCATGTTCTATTTGTAGTTAAATAAAAGTGTGTGGCAAGAAAACATTGAAATAGATATTTTAATATATAAATGCATGAGAAATATCAGAACATAACATATCAAACTTAACATCGATTTGGCAATGAGTCTTCACGTTGTACTGAGATGTGTCTTTAAATGTTTGAATATAGCTGATTTGTGGTTAGCAGAGATCATTACTGTGTAGGAACCAAGGGAAGACTTCCCTTTCAACCCCCTGAAGTTTCTCTCAAAAATCAACTGATAAATGTATTAATATGAAGAAAAGGCATAACAAATGTTATTACTTTAATGTGCTGGGAGGGGCAATGCACTGGGGGATCACAAGAGAGTAATTTACCAGTTTTCCAGTGGGGTACAGAAGGTTATGTACCAATTTTCACAGGGAAAGGGAAGAAGTGGGTGTAAAAGTAAATAATTTTTATGGGGACTTAATGAGCCTGGAGAACATTGCCTGGGACAATGCCCTAGAACAGACCCTATTTGGCCCACAGAGCAAACAATGACTGGTAAATGATTCTCTTTGAACGGGACCAAAAATACAAGACAATAATCTATGACAAAAGTTTTGTCCAGGAAGGTTGACAGACTTCAAACTTTCTTCCTGTGATATAAGTTAAGTTAATGAGAACACAGGGAAAGAAAGAGAGCTAATTGCCTGACTTCAAACTTTCTTCCTGTGATATAAGTTAAGTTAATGAGAACACAGGGAAAGAAAGAGAACTAATTGTCTTCTTTGGTGGGTCTGGACTTTAGGCAGATAAGGGAACAACTTCATCCTGTGCTATGACGAGTGACAGATGATTGAGAGACAGAGGGGATGGGGGGAAGGTAAGAGACTTTGAGGCTGCTTCTTTATTCCGACATGTCAAAACATCATATTTTGGGGTAAGAGCCTCTGAGCCCCAACACTTGAGAACATGGTATGCTTAGCACCTTATGTATTTGAGGAATGGCTAAAATGTATACTGCCATCAATTATCTTAATTATCTTAATTATCTGCCGTCAATTATCTTAACCATAATTCTTTTCTGTATATGGTAAACTACTGTGTATATTACACATTGTTAGCAACACACATTGAATTTATCATTAAATCATCATCCTGTCAAACAGGATTGGATAGAAATATACTCAGTACCTCAAAAACAGTTTAGAGTATACATTCAATTTTTAAAGGTGTTGTGCTGTGAAAATTTAGATCCTTCTCATGGCTATTAAATCATTCTGAATCACACTAGCAGAACAAAAGTACTATAGTATTTTACAGCACTAAATTTCAGTAAGAGAAAAGTATTCAGAAATTATCTAAATGTTTGTAATCAATAAAAAAAACAATAGAAATTAATCTTTAACCACAGATAGACAAGTGGTTTTTTGAGTTGAAATTGAAGCCAGATTCAACCAGCATTATTATGTGACTTAATTTAAAGCATTTGCTGTATTCCTCTAAAGTTCTGTAGGCTCTCAAATCACAATTTAATAGCATGGCTAATGTTATCCTAAAGACTCAAAAGCAAAATTTTTATAAAGGGAGGGAAATTACAACTATAAGTTTAGTGTGGTTCAAAAATCAAGAAAATAGTCACACCACAAAAAGATAGCATTACATATCCTCTTAGAGTGAATATAATCATAACTTTTAAAATTATAATATGTAAACTCTTAAACCTCTAGGGCAGGTTTGGTGGATGGAAGAAGATTAAAGATAATGAATTTTGTTGGGAATATGCTATGACCTTGTAGGACAATACCATGTGGTATTCTGATGACTTCTGCAGGTAGTAGACTGAATCACTGATATGAGAACCATACCAGCAGTACTTCATACGTAACTCTAATCTCCATCACTGATCTGCTACGTCCTCCTCCTCCTCCCACATACACTCACAGCTTGAAGAATCAGAAATAAGAAGACTCATGCCTCTGTATGTTCATCTTTCAAGACAGAATCCTATATAAAACAAATGGGTAGTTTATGTCATTTTACCTGGATATAAAGCCTGTTTTTTAAATTGCACAGTTGTCTATTCTTGAACACTGGATAGAGTGAGCAACAACAAAAAATTCACCCCATGCAAATGTAGATAAGCACTTTTACTCTGACCTGGATAATTGCAAATATCAACCTTAAGGTAGAACTTATCTATTAAATATACTGATATGTGTAAGATGTGAAGAAGCAAAACCATTGGTGATGTTGTTAAGTGTAACAAAAAGTAAGAGAATGCAAACTAATTTTTTTAAAGCATTATGTTTCAAATGGCAATGTTCCTTTTCATTTCAATGACAGTGTAGGTAACATAGGTGAATTATTAATAACACCTGTAATACATTGCCATACAAATGTAAACATTGTCTAAAAAGCAAAAGTCGGCCTTGACCAGCATTTCCAATTTCAGTCTTTTCCTAAGAAAATTATGATCAGGAATTTGTTGCAGAGATCTTTCACCTTCTTGGTAAAATTGATTCCTAGCTATTTAATTTTTTTGGTGACTATTGTAAATGGGCTAGCTTTCTTGATTTCTTTTTCTACTAGTTTGTTGTTAGAGTATAAAAATACTTATAATAAGAACTACAAATAACTCTTGAAAGAAATTAAAGAGGATACAAAAAGATGCTCTTGGATTGGAAGAGTTAACATTGTGAAAATGCCCATTCTACCCAAAGCGATCTACAGATTTAATGCAATGATCATCAAATAACAATGACATTCTTCACAGAAATAGAAAAAGCCATCCTAACATTCATATGGAACAACAAAAGACCCCAAATAGCCAAAGCAATTCTGAGCAAAAAGGATAAAGCTGGAGACATAAAACAATCTGACTTTGAAGTATAATACAAAGCTATAGTAACCAAAACAGACACATGGAAAATGAAACAGAATAGAGAACCCAGAAATCAACCCACAAACCTACAGACAACTGATCTTCAATAAAGGTGCCAAGAACATACATTGAGGAAAAGACTTCCTTTTCAATAAATGGTGCTGGGAAAATTGGAAATCCATATGTAGAATGAAATTAGACCTGTACATCTTGCCATTTGCCAAAATCAACTCAAAATGGATTAAAAACTTAAATATAAGACCTGAAGTTATAAAACTCCTAAAAAAATATGGGAAATGCTTCGGGAAGTAGGACTGGGGAAAGGCTTTATGAATATGACCTCCAAAGCACAGGCAACAAAAGGAAAAATAAACAAATGGATTATATCAAACTAAAAAGCCTCTGCACAGCAAAATAAATATTTAATAAAGCCAAAAGACAACCTAAGTAGTAGGAGAAAATATTCACAAACTATGCATTTGATAAAGGATTAGTACTCAAAATATACAAGAAACTCAAACAACTTAACAGTACAAAAACAAATGACCTGATTAAAAAAATAGAGAAAGGAGCTGAATAATCATTTCTCAAAGAAAGATATACAAATGACCAACAGACACATGAAAAAAAGCTCAACTTCACTTTCCACGAGGGAAATGCAAATTAAGACCACATTGAGATATCATCTTACCCCAGTTAGACTGGCTATTATCAGAAAGACAGAGAATAAAAAATGCTGGCGATAATGTCGAGAAAGGGGAACCTTCCTACACTCTTTGTGGGACTGTAAATTGGTGCACCTATTATGGAAAACAGTACGGAGTTTCCTCAAATAACTACAGATAGAACTGCCATACATCCACCAATTCCACTGCTGGGTATATACCCAAAGGAATGGAAATCATCATGTTGAAGGGATACCTGCACTCCCATGTTTATTGCAACTCTATTTACAACAGGCAAGAGTTGAAACCAACTTAAATACCAATTGTGAGATGACTGGATGAGGAAAATGTGGTATACATACTCAGTGGAATACTATTCTGCCATAAAAAAGAATGAAATGCTGCCATTTCACCAACATGGATGAACTTAGAGAAAAATCATGTTGAGCGAAATAAGCCAGGCACAGAAAGAGAAATATCACATGCCCTTACTCATAAGTCAGAACTAAAAAATAAACGAATAAATAAAAAGAAAAAAGAAAGAACTTTGAGAAGGAAAGAACAGAACTGAGGTCACCAGAGGTGGGAAAGAGAGGGGATAAGGCAAGAATTGGTAAATGGCCACGAAGAAAGATTACATTGTGTAATGTTCAATGTACTAATTATTCTGATTTGAGCATCACATATTGCACACAGATATTGATATTCAAGTCTATACCCCACAGATATGTACAATCAAGTGTTACAATAAATTGTTTTTTAAAAAATAAATAAAATGAAAACTTCAAACAAAAAATAAAAGAGAGACAGAGAGAAACAGACAAAAAAAATCGGGAATTTGGTATTTATCTTTCAGATGGATCACAAATTTAAACCATCTATTTACTTTTCAGATGGTCCACAAATTTAAGCCATGTATTAAGTCTTTAAATTCTTAATACATACTAGTACATAAGTGTTATCATACTGCTGCACAGCAACTTTTAGTATGGATATAAAATTGTCTATTTTATTTTTCACTTATAAAGGAGTATTTAAATTATTTCTAATTCTTTTTTTTTTTTTTGCAAGAAGTCTATCCAGTATATTGGTCACATGCAATGATGCAGTGCATAGGCTTCTCTATATTCTTTCTTGTAAAAAAAAGCAATGTTTAGTGTTGATAGTAAGGGCAAATACAAATTAAAAATAAGAGACTTAATCCTCCCTATTGAAAATAAGGGATGAAACTCTCCCAGTAATCTCCTCCATCCCCCCAGTACACCCTTCTCTGACAGTATTTACATTAGAAAACTTGCAAGTTCTTTCTCTATCTTTTTGAAATGTGTGCAAATTTTTAAAAGCTAAATTAACTTTTCACCAGCTTTCTCATAGACTTGGGAACCATCCTTCTGAAATGCAATCATCAAGGAAGACAGAGCCCCTTTCTCTCAGTATTTGTGGGAGGGTAGGAGCCTAACTGTGGTGGACACATTACACCAAGTCCCAAAACTACCTCCTGTTATAAGGATATGAGAAGCTGAGTTTTCTTTTAAATAAATCCAGTTGGCTAACACAGATAGTCACCGCATTACTAGGATGAAGTATGTGAGACAAATGGTGCTGTCATGTTTTCTTAATTGAGGACTAGTTATTGTTGATCTTGAGAAGATGTATGCCATGTGGTAATTCTACTTGGCTATGCAAAAGACGTTTCTTTCGGTCTTTGCAATCTCTCATCGCGTTGCCTGTAATGCGCATCACATTCTGGTTCAATGCTAGTCAATAAAAAACAAACAAACAAAAGACCCTGTTTTCTGGGCTGTGTTTTTAATTACATTTCCCAAAGGATAGCAGTTCCACTTCTCACCAAGGCGTGGACTGAGTGTAAACTGAATGGCAATTTTGGAGGGTAACTTGTTACTACTTATTAAAACAAAATTAGTCTAAAAGCAGATTATGAATATCTATTTTCCTACATGTTCACCAATATCAGGGAAATAATCAAACCTATATATTTGTGTGTGTGTGAATTTTGTAATACCCTGCTTTATTCTTTTCATTTTATTCATTTTACTAAGACTTGGCAAATGAATTGCCTCTTCTGTAAAATGCTGGTTTTACATACTTTGCCTCATTTTATTCATTGTCCTAGGGTTTTTTTATTATCCTGCTTATTAACCTAATAATCTCACCTCATTAAATGAGTTGCAATTTTTTTTGTCTGTTGCTTGTTACAATTTTGCTTGTATAAACTTTCTATACAAAATATTTCGATGTAATCAAACTTATATATTTTCTTTGACTTTCAGAATTTAGAACTTAAAAACGGTCTTCTTAGCACAATATCATAATTTTTCCATACATGCCAAAATATTTGTTGTTTTATTTCTTTTTTTAACATTCCTGTTAATTTTCCTATGTATCATTTTGCAAAGCAATGAGATAGGAATCCTATTTACTTTCTTCCACATGGCTAGCCAGTTATAGCAGCAATATTTGTAGATTAGTCCAGCCTGTCAGAACCTTCAAGCCTTCGTTTTCTTTAGTAAATGAGAGCAAATATATACTGCTCGTCCATTCTTTCAGGGGTTCAGACTTTTTGATGACAATGACTTGCGAATGGAAATAAAAGTGCTGTATTTTAAGAGTGTTCATGTTTTGAGTAATACCATAGATTTCAAACTAATTAGAACTTGAACTATTGCTACTTACTAGGGGAGGTTTTCAAAATAAACATCACCAGAATTTTTTTTAAAACAGATTTATGAGCCCCATCCCTAGAAAACTATG
>NW_007730083.1:5361-6295 GCF_000696425.1 Galeopterus variegatus | reverse complement strand
GTTTTCTTTAGTAAATGAGAGCAAATATATACTGCTCGTCCATTCTTTCAGGGGTTCAGACTTTTTGATGACAATGACTTGCGAATGGAAATAAAAGTGCTGTATTTTAAGAGTGTTCATGTTTTGAGTAATACCATAGATTTCAAACTAATTAGAACTTGAACTATTGCTACTTACTAGGGGAGGTTTTCAAAATAAACATCACCAGAATTTTTTTTAAAACAGATTTATGAGCCCCATCCCTAGAAAACTATGTCAATGAGTCTGAAAAGAGGCTCAGGAACTTTCATTAAGTAAATTGGGTGCTTCATATACAGATTTCAGGAAATCAACCACAATTTGAAAATTCCCAGCTTATGAGAACAACCACTTTTAGAAATAGTATTGGATTACTGATATACATAGCTGATGGGAAAACTGGTAATTTCATGATGACTGAGAGTCATGGAAAGAGGAGATACATATACTTCTAATTGATGAAGTATTGTATACTTTTTGCCAGTGTCTAAGCTACTTTGTGTGTGTGTACATATAAATATATATTTATTATTTATATATATATAATATATGAAAATTGAATTTTTAAAGTGAATAAGGAATCCAATGTAGTCTCTTCTTTCTTTTAACCATCATGCAGCTTACCCTTAATTCAAATTTTGTGTTCAACTTTGTGTTCAACTTTTTTCTTTTCAAAACAAGTTGTGACAAGAATTTAGGAATAAAACTCAGTTTTATTTTTAAATTGTAGGAAATGGTTAATATAATACACTACCTCAAACTCATGTACAAAATCCTTAGTGTTTGCAGAAAAACAATTATGTAAGATACTTTCCATCCTTAGAATTACTCTCAGAGAAGATAACAGATATTGTAAATATGGGCAAAGAAAGTGCAATACTCTGATTTTGAATCTACTGCTAAATCAACTTAAATA
>NW_007730083.1:3360-4237 GCF_000696425.1 Galeopterus variegatus | reverse complement strand
ACGTCAGCATCACGGACATTTGCCCTCTGCTCTCAAGTTTCCTGATCCAGTTTAATTGCACCTGCATTTTTTTTTCACTAAGAAAGCTTTGGTGGTTCACAAGAATATTCTCCACTAGGTATCAGGCAGCTTCATCTATGTTTATGTTATCCTGTAATGCAGAAACGAAGAAGAAAATCGATTCTTAGAATTAATTCTTAGAAGAAAGCATTAACAGTATTTAATGGGAACTAGGAAAATTTGTCAGAGGGGTTGTTATAAGTACACCAGTTACCATCATCTTCTCTGATACTGAAGTGTTTGCCTACTAAGGCCCAATGCTATTGAGTAATGTGGCTATGAAAGTTACCCTCTTTGCTTTACCAGGACATACTTTTTGATGTTCCTTGTTTAAAATTTTGCCACTCAGTTCAATGAACCATCTCAATGGTTGAAAATGAATCTTCACTCTGTTCTGGGCTGCCACTCACATATAAATGCATTCAGATTGAAAAATTCCTGCCCCAATTCAAGTATTCAAGATACATAGTGAAGAAAAATCTAAGGGGTTCAAGCCACATTAAAATATTACAAATGCATCAAGCCACACCCCCATCTATGAATACAAATTATTACTTTCAGTTGTCATTCGTAAATTAGCCTGAAACAATGTTGTGAGTATAATGTCTTTTAGGGATCCTGTAAGGAATCATTAGCTATTACAGCATTTGTGTGACTGATTTAAAAGTTTCCATTAAATACACAATAAGTAACACATAGCAAAACTGTGCTTATTTTTAAAAGTATTTAACTTTAATTTTTAAAACAATTTCTAATTTACAAAAACATTGCAAAAATAGTAAAGTTTTCTTTATACCCTTGACCCATATTGCTCCAA
>NW_007730083.1:0-1210 GCF_000696425.1 Galeopterus variegatus | reverse complement strand
GTCAGTCCATTGGTTCTATGGTATCACTGCTTCTAAGCCCTCTCAGCAGATAGAGCTAGTAAATGTATGGATGTATATATATACACATATATGTTTTTGTTTCTTATCTCTTTGCTTATACTTGTACATGTATATGTGTGTGTGTGTATATACATGCACACAAACCAATATATATATACTTACCTATATGAGAAACATTAAGTTTGTATTGCTATCCCCAGTCCAATTCAATACCATGAGGTTCACTGTAGTCTTCTCCCTTATATGTAATACAGTTCTCAGTGAGAAACCTAGAAGACCTGTGCTACTTATTCAGGTATCCCCCATAGCAACAAAACAAGCTTTTTTTTTAACATCTGTTTTAAAGACAAATGTTAACTTTAATTCAGGTATTGATCTTTGAGTGTCCAAGTGTCATTCAGTCCCTACCACCCACATTATATCAAATAATTATAAAATGGTCTAACCACATTTAGCAGCAATTGATTAGGAATAGAAATTCCCATGTTGTTGCGAAGATAGTCACAAAGCTTCTTATTAGAAATCTATTTTCTGGGGCCGGCCCGGTGGCGCACTGCTACAGTGCGCCGCTTGGGAGCGCGGCGGCGCTCCCGCCGAGGGTTCGGATCCCACATACAGACCGGTTCCCACTCACTGGCTGAGTGAGGTGCGGGTGCTACACTGAGAGTTGTGATCCCATTGCCGGTCCCGGTCCGGTACAGGCGTGACACTGAGGGTTGCGATCCATTGCCGGCCACGAAAAAAGACGAAAAAAAAAAAAAAAGAAATCTATTTTCTGCCTTAAAGGTGAAATGGTGAAATTCATGAGTTTGAAATCACCTTTTGGCTACATTCCTTCTGGAATTCAAACAAAAATCACATTTTAGTTAATCCTGGTCAGTTCCAAAGTATTGCTATCAATAATAACATTTAGGTAGTGCTTCAAGCTTAACCTAAATTTTACATTACTCTTATTCTTTTGGAACACTCCTAGATTACTACTAGAGAAATTCTGGAGAAGCTGTTCGTAATATATTTGTAGCAGAAGCTGTTTGTAATATATTTGTAGGGAAATACACAATGTGTCTGAAACTTTTGCTTTTAACCAATATTTCTGCTGTGGATTGAATGTCCCCCCAAAACTCACTGAAGCTTAATCTCCATTGTAACAGTAATAAGAGGGTGGGAGGTCCAATTATGGTACTTGAAA
>NW_007730082.1:206193-208824 GCF_000696425.1 Galeopterus variegatus | reverse complement strand
ACAGGCTCTCTCTGTCCTCTGGCACGCTCACTCCAGACCCGTCGCCATCTTGCTCCCCCCTGTGAATGTCGAAAAACCCTTTTTTAAAAAAAATTTTTTCTTCTTCGCTCACTGACACCAATTCCTCTCTTTCCATTCTCACTTAAATGCACTCCAATCAAACTTTTGCCCACGTGGTTTTGCCAAAATAGCCCTGGCCAAGGTCATTTACAACATTGTTAACCACTATAGTCAATCCTAGTTCTCATCTTACTTGACCTATAAGCAGCATTTGATGCATTTGACACAATCGATCAACTCCCTCTTTCTAGGCAGACTCTTTTGCATGATTCCAGAAATCCTCACTGTCTGTTTTCCTCTTACCTCACTGGATGCTCTCTATGTCTCCTATTCTAACTCTTCATCTCCCCACCTCTTAATCTGTAGCCTCCTGGGGCTTGGCCCATCATTCTTCCATTGCTCTGTCTATATTCACTCCCTAGCTGTTCATTCAGGTTCATGGACTTAAATATAATCCATGTGCTGATGACTCTGAAAATTACATTCCCAGCCCAAACATCTCCCTGAACTGCAGATTGTCCAATTGTTTCCCTAACATTTTTCTCCATTTGTATGTTAATAAATGTCTCAAAGTAATATAGATAAAGCTGACTTCCTGACATCCACCAAAACATGCTCCTTATTATGTCCTCTTGGTCTATGGCATCTTGATACTTTTAGTCGCCCATTCTTCTAACCTTGGATCATCCTGGACTCCTCTCCTTCTCTAACTCCTCAGAATTATTTCATCAGCAAGTCTTGCCCATTGTACCATCAAAATATGTCAAGAATCCAACACTATGTCATGACTCTTAACCAATAGCTATGACAAAGAATTTGATATGAACTCAGTGGGCCTCCTTCCTCCTTGTGGGCAAACTGGGCTTCCCTATTCCTCCTAGATGGAGGTCTGTCTGAATCTCAGACAGATTCTGTCCTTCTGGCTTCAGAGATGGTTCAGGGATTGCATATCATACAACCTGGGCCAATTATTCAAAAAAGGGTTATGTCTTCCCAGAGGGATTTACTCAGCTGATAGAACTAAGTTGAGAGATGTCTGTGGCCATATTTGCTACAACTTGAGGAAAGCTGGCCTCCAAATGAGGATAATTTAGAAGAAAGCAGAGCCAAGGAATGGAGAGACAAATGACTGGTTAGGAATGTTTGGAATTCACGGATCCAGCTGTGTCTGAAACCAAACTAAACCCTGGATTTTCAGTTATGTGAGCCATTCATTGTTTCCCATTCTTACAGTGTGAATTTAGTTTCTGTACCTTGCAACCAAGAGCCCTGACTAATCCACTCCCCCTCCCCCCTGCCCCATCTCTAGCTCCAGGAATTTACTCTCTTTCCTCTTTGTTGAGGCATTTTCCATAACTGATAGAACTAGGTTGTTTGTCCTGAGCAATCAGCACATGGATCTTCTCAAGATGTGTTGCAGCTGGAAAATTCTTAACATCAAAGGTCTTGGTTGTACAGATTCAGCACCCGTTCCCAAAATCCACATGCTGTTATTTCTTAAAATAGGTTATCCATTTACTCAACAAATTTTTTTTTAAAAAGCCTGTGTGCCACGTACTTCTCCAGGTGCTAGGGATAGTCAGTGAACAAAGTAGGCAAAGCTCTTGCATTTGTGAAACATGTTCTAATGGGTAGATCGATAATAAATATGAGAAACTGATGACTATCAGAGCATGTACCTGTATGTCAGAGCATTGAAATATTTCTATGCCTTTGTCCTAAGACCTGAGTGTCCTCCAACTTCCCTGGCCCTTCCCAGGAACACCACCTCACCACTACCACCACCACCCCCAATATCCTTATGATCCAGTGACTAAAGGACTAATGCTCAGCCCAGCAGGGGCCTTTAGGAGTTATACCTTTTTCCATACCCTATAATTCTATACCCCATAGTATAGACTGCTAAATATTTTGATTATCGCAGCTGCTAAGAATATAATAAGTTTTATAGAAAAGAAAAATAGAGCAAGGAAATGGGGTAAGAACTGCAATTTTAAGTAGAATGGTCACAGCCAAGTCCTTGAGAAGATGGCATTTAAATAAACACCTGAAAGAGGGAAGGGAACGAGCCATGGATTTACATGGGAGAAAAGCAGTCCAGTTAGAAGGACAGGAAAGAGAAGCAAAGGAATAGGCGATGAGCTCAGAGAGGTAGTGGGGTTCCAGATCCTACTGGGCCTTGTGAGTCATTATAAAGACTTTGAAATTTACTCTTCTGAGTGAAATGGGAACCCCTGAAGGGTGCTCAGCAGAGTCAGGACATGATCTGATTTACGTAGATATAGATATAGATGAACAAATAAGTTTAATGAGATATAATTTATATATCATACAATTCATTCATTTAAAGTGTACAGTTCAGTCCTTAATAGTATATTCCCAGAGTTGTACAACCATTACCACAATCAATTTTCAAACATTTTCATCACCCCCGCCCAAAAAAACCAGCCTTCCCCTTAACTATCTCTCCCCAGTCTTCTCATCAGCCCCTCTGTCCCCACCAGGTCTAGGTAACTACTAATCTACTTTCTCTCTGTGTCAGTATATTTGCCTGTTCTGTACATTTCCTAT
>NW_007730082.1:203131-205871 GCF_000696425.1 Galeopterus variegatus | reverse complement strand
GTCAGGACATGATCTGATTTACGTAGATATAGATATAGATGAACAAATAAGTTTAATGAGACATAATTTATATATCATACAATTCATTCATTTAAAGTGTACAGTTCAGTCCTTAATAGTATATTCCCAGAGTTGTACAACCATCACCACAATCAATTTTCAAACATTTTCATCACCCCCCCAAAAAAAGCCAGCCTTCCCCTTAACTATCTCTCCCCAGTCTTCTCATCAGCCCCTCTGTCCCCACCAGGTCTAAGTAACTACTAATCTACTTTCTCTCTGTGTCAGTATATTTGCCTGTTCTGTACATTTCCTATAGATGGGGTCACATAATATGTAGTATTTTGTGACTGTCTTCTTTCACTTTGCATGTTTTCAGGGTTTATCCATGTTGTAGCATGTGTCAGTATTCCATTTCTCTTTTGTCAGCACCACACTCTCCTGAGTGAGCCACGGGCCGGCCCTCCATTTCTCTTTTGGACCAGATATTATCCCATTGTGCTATGACCTCATGTGGAAGCTTGATCCTCAATGTGGCAGTGTTGAAAGATGGGGCCTTTGGGAGGTTATTGAATTGTGAGGATTATGCCCTCATGAATGGACCAATCCATTCATAGATAACTGAGTTAATGGGCAAGTGGGTTATCTCGGGAGTGGCAGTCATAGCTTTATAAGGAGAGCAAGTGAACATGTTAGCGAGCTCTTGCTCAGTTTTTGCTATGTGATACCTTGTGTCACCACAGGACTCTGTAGAGAGTCCCCACCAAGAAAAAGGCCTTCACCAGATGTACCCGCTGGACCCTGGACTTTCCAGCCTCCAAAGCTGTAAGAAATAAATTTTGGTTCTTTATTAATTACCCAATTTCAGGTACTCTGTTATAAGTAACAGAAAATGGACAAATATACATTGTACAAATACACCACATTTTGTCCATTTTTCACTTAGGGGCTGTTATGAATAATGCTGCTATGAACATTTGTGTACAAATCTTTGTGTGGACATATGCTTTTATTTCTCTTGGGTATATACCTAGGAGTGGAATTGCTAAGTCAAATGGTAACTATATGTTTAACTTTTTGTGGAACTGACAAACTGTTTTTCAAAGTGGCTGTACCATTTTCCACCCCCACCAGCAGTACATGAGAGTTCTTTCACATCTTTGCCACCACTTATCTGGTTTCTTTAGTTCTAGTCATTATGGTGGGTATGAAGTGTTATCTCACTGTGGTTGTGGAAGGCTCATCACTATACCTCCAATGCCACTGTGGTTTTGATTTGCATTTCCCTGATGACTACTGATGTCATCTTTTCATGTGCTCAGTGGCCATTTGTATATCTTGTCAATTCAGATCCTTTGCCCACTTTTAATTGCATTATTTGTCTTTTTGTTACCGAGCTATAAACGTATTTATATATTCTAGATTTGTAAACATTTTCTCCCATTCTATGAGTTGTCCTTTTGCTTTTTTGAAAATGTCCTTTGAAGCACAAAGGTTTTTAATTTTGATCAAGTCCAATTTACCTATTTTTTTCTTCTGTTGCTTGTACTTTTGGTGTCATATCTAAGAATCCATTGCCAAATCCAAGGTCATGAAGATTCACAGCTGTATTTTCTTTTAAGAAGTTATAGTTTTCATTCTCACATTTAGGTCTTTGACCCACTTTGATTTAATCTTTCTACTAGCATGCGGGAAATGTCCAACTTCATCCTCTTACGTGTGGCAATCCGGTTGTCCCAACACCATTTGTTGAAAAAAACATTCTTTCCCATCGAATAGTCTTGGAATTCTTGTCAAAAATCAATTAACCATAGATTTGTGGGTTTATTTCTAAATTCTAAATTCTTTTCCATTGATCCATACATCAGCATCACTTGGTCTCGATTATTGTTTCTTTGTAGTTGTTTTCAAATTGGAAAGTGTGAGTCCTCCAACTTTTCTTCTTTTTCAAGATTATTTTGTCTATTCTGGGTCCCTTTAGTTTCCATATAAGTTTTAGGATCAGCTTGTCAATTTGTACAAAGAATCCAGTTGGAATTCTGATAGGGACTGTACTGAATCTGTAGATCAATTTGAGAAGTATTGCTATCCTAACAAGATTAAGTCATCTGATGTATGAACACTTATTTAAGTCTTACTTAATTTCTTTCAATGGTATTTTCTAGGTTTTTGTAGTTTTAAGAGAATAAGTTTTGCATTTCCTTTGTTAACTTTATTCCTAAGTGTTTTACTCCTGTCAATACTATTATAAATGAAAATGTGTTCTTAATTTCATTTCTGGATTGTTCATTGTGAGCATATAGAAATACAACTAATTTTTATACTATGACTACATACCCCGCAACCTTGCTGGACTCATTAATTAATTCTAATAGTTTTTTAAGCAGATTTTTTTTTTAGAATTTTCTATATACAGGATCATGTCATCTGCAAATAGAGATAGCTTTACTTCTTGCTTTCCAATCTGGATGCCTTTTATTTCATTTTCATTTTCTTGCCTAATTTATATTTTAGCAAGTCCCTCTGGCTGCCTTGTTGAGAATACACTAAATCAGGGTGAGAGTGGGACAAGAAAAGTAAGAAAGGGTTTTGCCTCGGACCAGAGTGGTAGCAGAAGAAGGGTCACAAAGTGGTTCAAGATGTTTATTTTATTTATTTCTTTACTTATTTATTTATTTTTTGTTTTGTTCTCTCTTTTATTTCTTCTATATCTTACTGGTCATCTTGGCGATTTTTTTTT
>NW_007730082.1:190727-202808 GCF_000696425.1 Galeopterus variegatus | reverse complement strand
TTTTTTTTTAATCTCAGTAAACAACAAAGCCATTGTTAACTTTCTTATGATCCTCCTGAGGTAAAATTCTTAGTAAGCAGTTCTGCATGAAGGAAGCAGACACCAGACTGGAGGCTAGAGAAGCCGAAACCTTACATGTCTTGTCTCTGCAGGAACAGATTCTATAAGACAGGTCTGGTTAGAGAGAAGGCCTATTTTTATGAGAGGGGAAAAGAGAAGTATTCATCACCAGGGCTCTGAAATACTGCAACCCTCAGCAACCAGCTAAAGATAACCCAGGCAGGGAAGAACTCTGCACCCAGACTTGCGGGGCCCTCTGTGCTCTGGGTGCACAGGATAATTTAAGCTTTCTCCAGTGGGCAACCATTCCAAGTTACCAGCCTTCTTCAGGAACTAACTTTTCCCTGAAGGTAGCAGTACAGGAAAACTCCCCATAAGTCCCCCTTGCCCAAACCCTCCAAGCCAGACATGACCTCTCCCTTGTGGTGAGCAGGACCCTGGAGTTCTAACATGAGTTGATACTAGGGTAAGGCAAGGAAGGAACGTCGGGCACTTTCATGACCCTGAGAGTCAGGGCCTCTTTAAATGTTGAGTCTTAAGCATCTTGCTTGCCTCACCCGACTGCCAGCCCTAATCCCAGCTCTGCCATTGACAGGCCATGTAGTTGGGGACAAGTCCCTTGACTTCTATGGGCCTCAGTTTACTCACCTGAGAAATTGAGGTGCTGGATTTGGATTGGTGTTTCCAAATGATTGGTCCATGAACCCAACATGATCCTTAGTTTTCAGATTCACAAAACTTATACCAAATGTCTTCACTTCTTAAAATCTATAAACCAATAAAAACTTCTCTTTCAGAACTTAATGCATAACTATAGAGTGTAGCGGGTGTGTTCAGGGTCCTCCATATGACGCACCTGTTCATAGAGAAATTGCACCATCTTATCTACAGCCCTGTAGCTACTATGGTAAGTTTGCTCCCTTCTCTGGCCAAAAGCGACTGGACCAGAGGTAGACACCAGGCCCAAGATGAACCGATCTAGAGTCTGAACTGAGACAAGCAGCTTATCCCTCTCACAGTCTGGCCATTGCAGAGACTCCATAGCCAATAATGGTGGGCACTGCTGCAGTCAGGCTAGACAGACTGGGGAAGGGGAGGGTGGCCTGGAAGCCCATGTGCAAGCAGAGGAAGCTGGTTAAAAGAAGGAGAAGGCAGAGGGAAGCAGCAATGAGAAAGTCCTGTGTCCCACGAAAGATGAGAAACTATGTGTCTCTGGAGAAATGGGGGGGGTGTCCTCCTTCCTGACTTTTCTGTCCTAATGCCAGCATGAGGTATTGCATTCTTGAGTCATGTCCTTATACAAGCTCCAGCCAAAAGAGCTATAACTAAAGCAGCAGAGAAAAAGGACAAACTATTCAACAAATACAACTGATTGCTGTACTTGGGAAAAGACTGAGAGAGACTCCTGACTCACACTGCAAAGAAAAGAAAAAATTCCAGAAGGATTCAAAGCTAATGTTTAAAAAAGAAAACTTAAAAAATACATATTTCAGGGATGGCTGGCCCATGGCTCACTTGGGTGAGTGTGGTGCTGACAACACCAAGTCAAGGGTTAGGATCCCCTTACCGGTCATCTTTAAAAAAAATAATAATAATACATATTTCTTTCTGTTTGCCTCCTTCCTGAGTAAGTTAGTCTCCTTCCTTTTTCTTGCCTCTCTTTTCCTCTCCATTCTTCCTCTCCCCTTCTCTTGGAGGTGGTGGTGGCTACAAAGGTAGCAGCAGAGGAGTTTGGGAGCCAAGGAGGTGACTATTGTAGTAGAGGAATTACTTACAGATGGAAAGACTGAGTACATAAGTGACCATATTGAAGATAATAAGAGACAGTTTTCTTGCTGACAGAGAAGGGATTTACACATAAGAAAAAAAGGAAAGGCTGAAAATAATCCTCAGGTATTGGATCAGAATTGGAGATACTGATGCAGAATCGTGGGTCTTTTAAAAATATCTATGTAAAATAAAATAAAATAAAATAAAATATGTAGACATATATAGAAATAGTTATAGTGGTATGAAGAGTAGACACACACGTACACACACACGTGCACGTGTCCCACCTCTGTTCACTGAGAAGGCCCAGAAGCAATGACACCATAGAAGCAATAAGTAACTATGTATTCAAACTTTAGTTTCCAGATATCATTCTTTACTCCTTAGAGAAATACTCAGTTCCAGAGCTGAGGCAGGTAAATTATAAGATGAGCCTGGAACATTTTCTTGTGCCAGAAAGTAAAGAATTGCCCAAAGAATGGGAACATATCTGAAGGACACAGAAACCAATTTTGGTGGTGGTCCTACTGGCCAAATCTGGAATAATTTGATATCAAAACAAGTGATACTAATCAATTAAATCAGTTGAATAAAATAGGAATCCATGAGCCTACACTGATATAAATAAGTGGAGGAAAAGGGAAATCTCCTCTTATAGTAGAATGCCAACTGATAAATGCAGTAGGAATGGCAGTAATAGAAAATCGCCATTTGGAAACCACCATAGTGGTGGTTAATTCAGATGGTGGCTACAGAGGTAGCAGCAGAGGAGTTTGGGAGCCAAGGAGGTGACTGGAGTGGTGGAGGAATTACTTACAGATGGAAACACTGAGCACATAAGTGACCATATTGAAGTGACCATATCATTGGTGGAGAGTAAGTCAAGTGAGTGAAGGTTTAATGAGATGCAGGATATTGGCATAGTTCGAGAGTATCTTCTCACAAAATACTTACCAATTGCAAATAGGAAAATGATGAGGTACTATGAAGAAATCTGGCAGGCACCACATTGACCAGGTGATAAAGATTAACATCACCAGTGGGGGGACAGGTCCATGTAACATGCCTGCTCACACGATATGGGGAAAGAGCACAGCATCACTTCCATGTACTCCTCCCAGAAACACATGTCTGAGTCCCATCCTGAGGAAACATCAGTGGAACTAGGCTGAGCCCCATCCTACAGACTGAAAGGCCTGTACTCTTTAAAAACTAGCAAGACCATGAAAGACAGGGAAAGACTTAGGAACTGTTCCAGATTGAAGGAGACTAAAGAGATTTGTCTATTAAATGCAAAGTATGACCCTGGAGCAGACAGAAAAGAGACATTGTTGGGCCAGCTGGTGAAACCCGAATAGTCTTTGGATCAGATGTTACTGTTACACCAGTGCTAATTTCATTTCTTGATTTGGATGGTTGTATGCTGATTATATAGAAAAGTGCCCTTGGTTTGGGAAGATGCACACTGAAGATTTTGGGAGTTTGGGGCATCATGTTGCAAATGTGTATATTTACATATTTATTTTCTAAATTTTATATAACATGTAAGTATATTATATGTATATTACTTATTTATTTAATATCACTAGTATCCCCAGAGAAAGATTCCATAATTTTATCTTTCAATCCTACCATTGATTTTTTCCAATTTAACAAATATTACCAATTCTCTAGAATTCTTTCTTGCATCTTTTCCCATCACAATCTATTCTAGTTTTCCAGACAGAATAAATGCTTGATTCTCCCTTTGGTTATGGACATTGCCGATCGAACATTCATAGACACCTCAGTGTCAGCCGGCTCAAAATTGAACTCTCCATCTTTACCTACAAGCCTGTGCATCCCATGGCCTTATAAGCCACCAAAAAGCAATAGCTTAATTTCTGAGTGGGGTGGGGAGCCACTGAAGGGTTTTGAGCAGAGAAGTAACATGATAAAATTTGCTTTTTAAAAGAATCACCGTAGAGCTCCTGGTCAAGATGGCAGAATAGATGGTCCTCAGCATCACTGTCTCCCACAAATCAACCAATTTGCAACTATAAAAAAGCAACAACAGCCAATCTGGGGCCTCTAGAGCTCAGGGGAAGAGGAGGAGAGACCTACAGAGTGCATGATGGTGGGAGAAGCCACCATGAGAGAAAGAAAAAAACAGTCCAACCATTTCATGCCACAGCTGTCTTAAGGCTGGAGCTGCTGAGCACACAGAGCAGGAGCCAGCAAAAGCCGCAGCTGTGCCCTCCGGATGAAGTTGCTTGGAGGCAGCAGGGGAGAAGAGGGCCTCGGTGGCCCCCAGGCCAGCAAGACGACTAATAAGGTTCCCATGGACCCACATAGGAGCAAGGAGCTACAACAACTGAAAAAAAGGAGCCACTCAGAGGCCAGTGAGTAATCGCAAGTGACCAGTACATGGCCCATCCCATGGGAAGTGTTTGCTGCATGAGCATTGAGGGAGACAGGCCCATTGGGGGAACATTGGGGCACAGCAAGGACAGCTGACCAGTACCCCAATCAGCAAAGGAACACTCAGAGGAGACTGATCAGGAATATAGAATTGCATGGGGTGCAGTTTGATGAAAAGACTAAGGCTCAGATCAGAGTTTCTATACAACCCAGGTGCATTGGTCTCTGGAGAGCTGGAAGTACCTATAAAGTCAATCATTAAACCCTGAGCAGCACAAAAAGCCTTCCCTAGGGAATCAGCAGCAAAGCAGCAATTTAGCTAAACCACACAGCTCAAGTACTGGTCTCCACGGGAAGTTCCTCCATTTTAGAAGTAAGCTAAAGTCAAAAAATTAGTTCTGGCCCAGGCACACCACCAGCACCTCGGGGCCCTCTCTAGGACCTGAAGCATGGAGCCGTGGACTGGACACCCCCTCCCACAACCAGGCACACTGCCAGTGTCTCAGGGCCTGCCTGGGAACCTAAGGCATGAAGCCGAGGACTAGACACCCCCCACACACAACCAAGCACACTGCCAGCACCAAGGAGCATGCCAAAAACATCACCTCCATGTGGATGGCCCATCACAGCCACCACAATAATCAAAGCTGCCACGAAAGCAGCTAGACGCCACAACCACCACACAGATGGTCCGCCAGCCACTGGAGAGCATTGACACAAGGAGAGTCACCAGCAGAGACCAAAGAAAAGAAGAGGATTTCTCTCTCCACAAAACCCTCCAGAGTGACAGAAGAAGCATCTGCTCTACAATAACACTGGGGGACCTGAACATACCTCTCAGCATTGGACAGATCTTCTAGGCAACAAATCAACAGAGTAACCATTACTCTTTCAGAGGGAAAGAAGAAATCTAGGGTTGTCAGAAGGGGGAGGGAGAGGAGGATGGTGTGAGATTGGACAAGGGGCATAAAGAATAAATACGATTTGTAACAATACATATGCTAGTAATATTGATTTAATCAGCATATGTCAACGTTGAACCCCCAAAATATGTATAATCAATTATGATTCAATAAAAATTATAAATAAATAAATAATAAAGATAGATAGATTGATAGATAGATAGATAAATAAATCACCCTAGCTCCATTGAGAACAGACTGCGGGGAGGCAATGGAAGAAGAGAGTCCAGTTAGAAGTTGGAATGACCAACTATCCTGGTTTGCCCAGGGCTAAGAGACTGGACTTTCAATGTGGAAACCAGAAAAGTACCAGGCAAACTAGGATGAACTGGTTACACTAGTTAGGAGGCTATTTTAGAAAGTCCAGATGTGAAATGACAGTAGCTTCAAGCAGGCGGAGGTGATCATAAGATGTCAGATTCTGGATATATAATGGATACATTATGTAATATACAATGCATGGGCTGTGTCCTGTGAGGAAAAGAGAAGTTTTCCGTGTTCTTAAATTGGATAGTAGAAGACCTTAATCACCATTTACTAGGGATGGGGGGGTGGGGGCTGTGGGAAAAGCCATTTTGCGGGGCAGGGTAGGTCAGGAGCTCAATTTTGGATGTCCGAAGCATGAGTTGTCTGTTTGACATCTGAAAGGAGATATTAAATAGACAGTTAAATACATGAGTGTTGAGATCAGAGGAGAGAAGTTAGGACTGCAGATATGATATATAGATGGTCTTTAAAAAGAAATTCATGAAGTATCGATAAAGAAGAGAAGAGGTCCAAGAATTGAGTCCTGGTGGTTCCAGTACTAGGAGGGTGGACATTTGAGGAAGAACCAGAAACAGAGTGAGAGGGAGCTGCCAGTGAGGTGGGAGGTAAACCCAGGGAGAGCACGGGGTGCGGGAAGCCAGGTGAGAACAGCACTTCAGCAAGGGGAAGCTATTCCCAAGTATCCCACGCAAGCTGAGGCCTGAGAACTGACCTTTGGATTCAGTCATAAGGAGGTCATTGCTGATCTTGACAAGATTTGTTTTGGTAGAAAGGTGGGGGCAAAGTCTTGATTAAGAGAGAATGAGAGATGAAGAATTGGAGGCAACAAGAATAGACAAATATTCCAAGAAGTTTACCTGCAAAGGGAGGAAGAGAGAAAGGCAATAGCTGCAGGGGGAAGCAGAGCGGTTTTTATTGTTTTCTAAGATGTGAAAACTAACAGCCTGTTTGCATGCCGATGGGGATGATACAGTAGAGAGCGGGGAACGATGACTCGATGACTCGGGAGAGAGGGGAGAGAGTGGTGAAGCCATGTCCTCACAACTAACAGCCTGTTTGCATGCCGATGGGGATGATACAGTAGAGAGCGGGGAACGATGACTCAGGAGAGAGGGGAGAGAGTGGTGAAGCCATGTCCTCACGGAGAGAGGGGATGAGAACCAGGGCACGGGGGAGGAGGCCAGCCTTAGCTGGGAATGGGACAATCACTCTATCACCATAGGAGGGAAAATGGAGTCTATGGGTCCTGGGTCAGGGGATTGGGTAGATCTGGTGGTGGAAGCTCATAAAAGTTCTCTTCAGACTCTTCCAATTCTCAAGGTTGTAGAAAGCAAGGTATCAGCTGAGGGTGGGCTGGGGGAGGCCACACTGGAGATCTGAAAAGAGCAGTAAGATACAAAGTCATTGAGTAGGGCAGGAGGGGAGTAAATGGAAGGACGATTGCTGAGGAGTACTCTGGGCCACTGGAGAGTTCAGTGGTCGTGAATATGGACACAGACCAGTCAGCACTTTAGACTTTCAGTTCCCTGAATTCTGAGTTTTATTTTTTCTATTTATTCGTCTTGGTCTTTCCCAATTTTGCTGTTGATTTTGCAGAAATATCTGGTGGTCTGTGGTGGCCCATTCAGGATTGAAGTGAAGGGCTGGATTAATTCATGTTGGTGACTGAAGACACACTCTTCAGATAGAAAGCACCACTCCCTCCGCCACCAAGTGCTGAATAGACTGAATGGAGAAAAAACCACAACTACACACTTCATGGTCAGGTTTCAGAACACCAAGAATGAAGAGACAATTTTAAAAGCTTCAGGCACAAAAAAATAAGTGATGACAGCAGTAGAGGTTGTCACCTGCCAAGGAATGTCATATCACAGTGTCATCAGCAACCCGGGGTGCTAGAAGACAAACAGCAAGCCTTCAAAGTCTCAGAATTTGAGACCCAGCTCAGCTACCAGTGCAGAGTGATGGTAAGATAAGCACATCTTTTGCAGCACTTATGATGAATTCTAACAAAATAAGGGAATAAACAAAGAAAGACAAGAGCCAAGAAGTAGTGAATTCATCTCAGGAGGGGAGTGAAAGCGAAGTCCAGGATGGAGGTTTGCTTTTAATAACCTCATTGTACACCTCTCCTGAGGTCCTACTGTCTTTACCTTGTGCATTTATTCCTTTCACAACCAACTTTGTTTAAACAACTGTTTACTGTTTACTTCTCACATCATCAAAATTCTGAACACTATAACTTTTCCTCCTTTCTCCTCTCATATGGCTTGAAGTGTTAGAAAAATAGTTATGCTTAATTCTGTATTGAGTTTTCACGTTAAGCCTCTTTCTTTTTCATATTATCAAAAATATTTAGATTTAACCGTTTATAACTGGTTTCATTTTCCATCGTTTCTCCTCTCATAAGATGCTGCTTTACTACAGAAGCTCTCTTCATTTAATTTGTTTTATTTTAATTTCTTTGTCATTTAGCTGAATACCTTCAGCCATCTATGTTTTTCAGACAGAGTTCATGGGCCATATATTTTCCAAGTCCTCGTGTGTCCAAAACTGTCTTTTTGTGACTTGCACACATTGATAATATATGCAATTGGTGCGATTTCTAGGGTTATACATTTTCCCTTTCTGACCTCTAAAACAGTACTCAGCTGACTTCTATTACTGAATTGAAAGAGAGTGTGCATCTCTGGCTGTTTAGTAGAATCTCTGCAAATGCACACATCTGAAACTAAATGTGACTCCCAATATCAAATTCCACAAGCTATGCATTCAGTCTGAACACTACTCTCATTATAACTATAAACTTCCTAACACTGAATACTAAACACTAAAGCCTAAACCCTAGCCACACCCCAACTTCAATCCTAGTCCAAAGAAAACACTAAAACTCACCCTAATCCTCAAACCCTTGCCCTAACCTCAGATTTAACCTAAACCTTCATCCTGATGCTACAGTTTTAAAAGTATGAGCGTTTGGTCTGTGCCTAAAGTGGTTCATCAGGACAGTGGGCAAAGAGGGAGTCTCTCGCCTTTGCTCACTCTGCCCAGCCCCACAGCCTCCTGGCCGATCCCCCACTTCCTTGAAGTCTTTACTCAGAGATGTCACCTTCCACAAAGAGTTGAGGCCAACTGTACAGTTAGAGAGAACAGTCCCTGTAAGAGACCACCTTCACTTCTGACACCAACTGCCAAGTTCAGGAGGCTTCCCAAAACCACCCTCAGGTTTGGTAATTTGCTAGGAGGACTCAGAACTCACTGAACGCTGTTATACTCATGGTTATGGTTTATTATGGGGAAAGGAGACAGATTAAAGTCAGCCAATGGAAGAAATAAAAATCAGCCAAGGCAGAGTACAGAAGGAGTCCAAACATAAACCTTCCAGTTGTCCTCTTCCTGGGGAGTCGTAGGTGACACGTATCACCAGCAGGCAGAGAATCCATTTTACCTATGTGTTTACTGTCTCTTTCTCTCCCCTAGGAATGTAAGCTCCATGAGGGTAGGGAGTTTTGTCAGCTTTATTCACTGCTATGTCACCTGCTCCTAGAACTGCACCATCTGATAACATTGCCACAAGCCACCTGCGGGTAGTGAGGGCTTCAATGGTGGTTAGCCCAAATTGAGGTATACTGTAAGTATAAAATACACACTGAATTTTCAAGATTTAGTATTAAATTTTTAAAAAATATCTCATTGATAATTTATTATATTGGTTATATGTCAAAATGCTATTTGGGACATATTGGGTTATATAAAATATAGTATTAAAATTCATTTCACTTGTCTCTTCTTGATAAATGTATTTAATATAGCTACTAGAAAATTTAAAATTTCATATGTGGCTCAAATTTGAGGCTTGATATACATGAGGAGTCTTCAAAAAGTTCGTGGAAAGATTCACATTATCCTTTTTATTTTATTTCATTTTTTCATGTATTTTGGTGATATTTTATTAGGAGCAGATTTATACCCGCAGGGGTGTCATGGGGAGCAGTGGGGAAGGAGAGCACAGGCTTCTGACTGTGCTGCCCACGCACCTTCCCCAGCACTGTCTCCTTCATCCTGGGCGCCTGGCTGGACCAGGACCTGAGGATTTCTGACCATCTTCAGCTCCCTTTCCTCCAGATGCAGGTGACCACACCCACCTGAACGTGCCCGGTGTGGACCTGCAGTGCAGTGTCCAGCTCTGCCTTGCCTCACTGCAGCCCTGGGGCCCACAGAGGCAGAGCCAGAGGGTGAGGAGAACTAGGAGTGGCTGCATATGAACATGTGACCAACTGGGCCACACAGAGGAGCCTCCAGAGGCAGGCAGACTGGATCCCGTCAGCTCAGGTGTCCTGGCTGGAAGGGTCTGAGAAAATCTGGTCACAACACCATCACCCAGCTCGTGGTCCCCAGCAGGCTTGCTTCAGGTCAGATGGACCAACACACTGCCACCCGGAGGCAGACTGGATCCCGTCAGCTCAGGTGTCCTGGCTGGAAGGGTCTGAGAAAATCTGGTCACGACACCATCACCCAGCTCGTGGTCCCCAGCAGGCTTGCTTCAGGTCAGATGGACCAACACACTGCCACCCGGGCACCCTTTCAGTGGATCCAAAGTCCCTGTCCTTGCTGAGCCTCACCTGAGAACAGGGACCCAGGAAAAGTCCATGGGTGGCCAGGACCCATCAGACCCTCACAGGAGAAACCATTCCTGGGGACTTCCAAGCCACGAAGCCATGTGGATAAGCCCCAGAGCAGGGAGACTGCCTTCTGGCTCAGGTCTTCAGGGTGCCAGGTCCTCCTGCAGGTGCTAAAGAGACACAGTAGCAGCAATGGCCTCCTCCAGCTGCTGCAGCAGCTTCTCTGGTGGCAAGAACACACTGGTATCCAATTTTTGAATGTCAGGGTGCTCGACCACAGATGCCAGCACCTCTGCAATATGGCCAACTTTGAAAGCAGACTGCTGGGGGCCCAGCCTGGTGGCTATGCCACCTGCCTCCAGCCCCTCCCCTAGGACAAGGATCCTCCTTTCAGAGATGACCTTCAGGAAGTGGTAAAATTCTTCAGAATTGATCACTGCACATGACCTCATGATGACCTCCTGTTGCATGACGTGGAACTCCTGCTGCAGGAAATGCTACATGTTGACCAGGTTGTAGCCCCTGATCCAGTTGTGGTTGACAGAGATGGGATTGTCCTGGAAGTGGCAGAACCCACACTGGCCCAGGAGCCCATAGTGGGCACTGTCCCCACTTCCTGCCTGATCTGCAAGCACTGATCAGGGCCTCCTGTGCCAGGCCCAGTGTCCTGGGTGGGCAACATGGGACCGCCACAGGGCTCCGGCCCTCTCTTGCCTCCCAATGGTGCCAACTCAGCAGGGAACAGAGTGCTGGGCTGGGGTCCTCATAGTCCACAGCTCACTCAGAGCATGTGGGCCCAGGGAAGGGATGTGGCAGGGAGTGACAAAGAGGGCTGGGGCTATGGCCACTGTGGAAATTCAGTTCCCATCTCCTCCCACCCGTGCTGGGGCATCAGCTTCCTGCACCTACTCAAGTCCTTCTACTTTCTAATCCAGCTTCCGCTCTGCCTCAAGAGGGAGCTTCCTGATACTGCCCTGCACATAAACCTCCTACAGGAGACCATCCACTATAGGATTAAGTAGAACTCCCTTAAGTTTTGCCTAAAGCACTGGCAAAGAAGTCAAAGGAATCACCTGAGGCACATGGATGAAGACAATCTATGGAGCTGTGTCTGGGTGACAACCTCCTCCTTACCATGACCCATCTTCTGCCCTCACTTCATCCCTAAAAACAGATCCTAGTTTAGTTACCCAAGCTCATTTCCCTAACTTGAAGAAGGGATATGATTTTTTTCATTTTAATTCAAGGACATATAAAAAGGGGGTTCCACTATACACGAAGACTTTGTAATGGAAACGTAACTTTAACACTTGCACAATTTACCAATGCCTGTATGACTTTTAACCTGCACAAATTATTCCTGTAAGCACTTACTAAAAAAGCAGGGAAACATATCTAAAGGTATTTTAAGTGAAGCAGCTTTTTAGAGGTCAAAGCAGAACTAGACACACATTCCAGGGGCCAGCCGGTCTCAAGGACTAAACAGCCCTCTTATCTTCAGGACACCTGGCAGAGCCCAAGTGATTAAAAAAAAAATTAAACAGTCCCTTATGGGGGTGGGGGGGCGGCTAGCCTGTTAAGCCTGACCATGAAAAAAAAGTCTTTGTCCAAAGAAAGTGTATAAAAACTCTCACGTCAAGGAGCTAGGGGCCGCTTTTCCGAAAGACAAAGCGACCCAGCATGCTTAAATTGCAGCGATCTCTTGTCTCGTGGTCTCTGTGAGGCGAGTCACTCCGGCATGTAGGATTTGTGCTTGGTGCACGGGTCTCACAGGGCCTCAGCAATGCTTCAGGAAGCCCCATGTCAGGCCCTCTCTCCCAGAGGGAAGATCAGAAGGGTTGACACTACCCTTTTTCTGCAGGAAGGCAGGAGACAGGAGCTGCAGGAAAGCAAGGGTGTTACTCTTCCCCCTGTGTAACCAAGAAGGAAAAAAGAGAAAGAAAGAATTCACTCAAGGTAACATCAATGAGGCCTGGAGGGACTGCCGCCCATCAGGGGAG